>NW_027602136.1:10000-48113 GCF_053455715.1 Rhinoraja longicauda | reverse complement strand
AGAGAGAGAGAGAGAGAGAGAGAGAGAGAGAGACAGAGAGGGAGAGAGAGAGACACTGGACTAGAGCCAAGAGCCCCCCCCCCCCCACACTGGGCTAGAGCCTCCCCCCCACACTGGGCTAGAGCCCCCCCCCCCCACACTGAGCTAGAGCCCCCCCCCACACTGGGCTAGAGCCCCCCCTGCCCCCCCACACTGGGCTAGAGCCCCACCCCCCCCCCCACACTGGGCTAGAGCCCCCCCCCCCCCACACTGGGCTAGAGCCCCCCCCTCCCCACACTGGGCTAGAGCCCCCCCCCCCCCACACTGGGCTAGAGCCCCCCCCCCCCCCACACTGGGCTAGAGCCCCCCCCCCCCCACACTGGGCTAGAGCCCCCCCCCCCCCCCCAGACACTGGCTAGAGCCCCCCCCCCCCCACACTGGGCTAGAGCTCCCCCCCCCCACACTGGGCTAGAGCCCCCCCCCCCACACTGGGCTAGAGCCCCCCCCCCCCCCACACTGGGCTAGAGCCCCCCCCCCACACTGGGCTAGAGCCCCCCCCCCCCCACACTGGGCTAGAGCCCCCCCCCCCCCCCCCACACTGGGCTAGAGCCCCCCCCCCCCACACTGGGGGCTGTGTTGGGGGCTGTGTTGGGGGCAGTGTTGGGGGCCGTGTTGGGGGCCGTGTTGGGGGCTGTGTTGGGGGCAGTGCCGGGGGCTGTGTTGGGGGCCGTGTTGGGGGCCGTGTTGGGGGCTGTGTTGGGGGCAGTGCCGGGGGGCTGTGTTGGGGGCTGTGTTGGGGGCAGTGTTGGGGGCAGTGTTGGGGGCCGTGTTGGGGGCCGTGTTGGGGGCAGTGTTGGGGGCCGTGTTGGGGGCCAGTGTTGGGGGCCGTGCTGGGGGCCGTGTTGGGGGCCGTGTTGGGGGCAGTGTTGGGGGCTGTGTTGGGGGCAGTGTTGGTGGCCGTGTTGGGGGCCGTGTTGGGGGCCGTGTTGGGGGCCGTGTTGGGGGCAGTGTTGGGGGCTGTGCTGGGGTTGTGCTCTCTGGGCCACCCTAGGTGTGTTCAGCAAACGACGGCCTTGTGCTCTGCCCCGGGGCATTTGTGATCAAAGCCGACTCCATGGGCCACCTGTGGGTCAGACAGCATCTAGAGCGACTAGGCTTGTATACACTGGAATTTAGAAGGATGAGAGGGGATCTTATCGAAACGTATAAGATTATTAAAGGGTTGGACACGTTAGAGGCAGGAAACATGTTCCCAATGTTGGGGGAGTCCAGAACCAGGGGCTACAGTTTAAGAATAAGGGGATGAGGAAAAACTTTTTCACTCAGAGAGTTGTGAATCTGTGGAATTTTCTGCCTCAGAGGGCAGTGGAGGCCAATTCTCTGAATGCATTCAAGAGAGAGCTAGATAGAGCTCTTAAGGATAGAGGAGTCAGGGGGTATGGGAGAAGGCAGGAACGGGGTACTGATTGAGAATGATCAGCCATGATCACATTGAATGGCAGTACGTACAGGCTGGAAGGGCCGAATGGCCTCCTCCTGCACCTGTTGTCTATCGTCTATCATCCATCACCCTACAGAGGCAGCGCCCTCCCTCCACACCGGACCCCCTCGTCCCCAGCCAACGCTGGCAGCATGGAAACCCCCCCTCTCTGTCCCAGGCTAACCCTCTACTCACTGTGCACCCCCCCACCCCCCCCCCCCCCCACACTATCTTTCTATTTTATTGCCATATGTCCCAGATAGAACGATGAAATTCTTACTGAAGATAGATGGCCTTTAAGAATTTCATTATTCTGTTGACAGTACATACTTGCCCACTCCGACCAACATGCCCCATCTACACTAGTCCCACCTGCCCACACCGACCAACATGCCTCATCTACACTAGTCCCACCTTCCCACACCGACTAACATGCCCCATGTACACTAGTCCCACCTGCCCACTCCGGCCAACATGCCCCATCTACACTAGTCCCACCCGACCACACCGACCAACATGCCCCATCTACACTAGTCCCACCTGCCCACACCGACCAACATGCCCCATCTACACTAGTCCCACCTGCCCACACCGACCAACATGCCCCATCTACACTAGTCCCACCTGCCCACACCGGCCAACATGCCCCATCTACACTAGTCCCACACCGACCAACATGCCCCATCTACACTAGTCCCACCCGCCCACACCGAACAACATGCCCCATCTACACTAGTCCCACCTTCCCACACCGGCCAACATGCCCCATCTACACTAGTCCCACCTGCCCACACCGACCAACATGCCCCATCTACACGAGCCCCACCTGCCCACACCGACCAACATTCCCCATCTACACTAGTCCCACCTGCCCACACCGACCAACATGCCCCATCTACACTAGTCCCACCTGCCAAGTGCTTTTCCAAGTGCTGTTCGTCTGACGTCACCACTCACGGCCTCTCCTCAGTCCTCAGTCCTCCCCCCCCTCCTCCCCCCTCCCCCCTCCCTCCCACAGTGTCCTCGAGTCCCCCCCTCCCCCCTCCCGTGAAATGTCTGCGACCTAAGCCCCGCGATCCGGGGCGGGCGAACACGCTGCCGCTGCCGGAGCTCCCGATGTCGGCATCCACGCGGCCCGAGCCTAAGGCGAGTCGCAGCCGCTCCCGCAGCCTCCGAAGACGGCCGGCTCCGCTGATGGTGAGTCCGATCCACGGGCTCTGCGAACCGGAGCCCTGGAGGCCGCCAGCTCCAGGAGTTGGGCCGATGGTAGGCCGCAGCAGGAACGGAGACAACACCCAGAAAATAAAGGTCGGGTCTCCGTTCGGAAGGGACACCTATTTACAATTTTACAGTTCCCCCCCCCTCCCCCCCACACCCACACATAGTACACAAACACAAAAACACAACGACAATTAAGACACAATAAAACAACAAAACACAGACAAATGGACCGCAGGTAAGCCGCAGCTGCTATGGCAACGCCGCCATTTTATAAACAACCTAAAGCCAAAGTGGTGGCAAATGGCCAATCTTCTCAATCATTTAATTTGGAAAGATCTAGTAGACAGGGATGTCCCTTGTCACCGGCTTTATTTGTATTGGCCATTGAACCTCTGGCAGAGCTAATAAGATCAGATTTAGATATTAAAGGATTTAAAGTTAACCAGGAAGATTACAAGATTACTTTATTTGCAGATGATGTCTTAATTTGTCTTACTAGACCATTGGAATCCTTAAGAAAACTATATTCTAGACTGGAAGAATATGGGAAAGTATCAGGATATAAAATTAATAAAGATAAAACTGAAATAATGCCTCTTGTTGAAGGCAATTATGATCAATGTAAAAGAGAAAGTCAGTTTAAATGGCAAAAAGAAGGCATTAAGTTTTTAGGAGTTAAAGTAGATAATAAGTTAAATAATTTGTATAAATTAAATTATAAACCACTAATAAAAAAAATAGATGAGGACCTGAAGAAATGGATGAATCTTCCAATTACATTGATAGGGAGAGTGAACTGTATTAAGATGAATATTTTTCCGAGGATACAGTATTTATTTTCAACACTGCCTATACCTTTGCCAAATAAATTTTTCCAAGAATTGAACAAAACTGTGAGGAATTTTCTTTGGAAAGGTAAAATGCCAAGAGTGTCTCTGGAAAAATTAACATGGAAATTTGAATTAGGTGGATTGCAATTACCAAATTTTAAAAATTACTACCTGGCAGCACAAATGGGTTTTATTTCATCCTTTTATCAAGAGGGTGGAAAAACAGCATGGGTTAAAATTGAAATGGATAAAATAAAAGAATCTTGTCCAGAAGAATTTATATATAAATGGGAAGCGAAGATATTAGTTAAGGATAAAGAGTCACCTTTGCTAAAACATTTAATTAATACATGGTTGAAAACAGTTAAAGTTAAGGATAAAAGATTTGTTTTAACAGCTAAAACTCCATTAGTAAAAAATGGATTATTGCCGTTTGCTTGGAATAATCAAATACTACAACTCTGGGAACAGAAGGGTATTACAAATATAGGAGATTGCTATGAAGGGAATATCTTTTTGACATTTTCTCAATTGAGAAATAAATATCAAATTCCAGGGAATAGTATTTTTTTCTATTATCAATTACAATATTTTTTAAGGGAAAAGTTAGGAAATTCAATGTCTCTATTTCAGATTAAAGGAATCGAATCCTTGATTCAGGGTAAGGGAATTAAAAAAATTATATCATCAATGTATAAACTACTACAGATATCTAGTCCAAAGATAGGAATTAATAAAGCAAGACAAAGATGGGAAACAGATCTTAATATTATTATTGATGAACCAAGTTGGGAAAGACTGTGTCTAGATAGTATGAAAAATACTATTAATGTGAGGTACAGCTTAGTGCAGTATAATTTTTTGCAGCAACTATATTTAACCCCGGAAAAATTAAATAAATTTAAACTAAATTCAACTGAAAGGTGTTTTAGATGCAACCAAGACGTGGGCACTTTTATACACTTTACATGGGCATGTCAGAAGGTAACTCCTTTTTGGCAAGACCTAAAAAAGTTTTTAGAGCAATTGATGAATAAGATTATACCAATGGATCCAAGGTTGTTTTTGCTAGGAGATACAAAAGGAATAATACCAAAGCTAAGTTTGGATAAACATCAGGAAAGATTTCTCAAAATATCATTAGCAGTAGCAAAAAAATGTGTTGCGGTTACATGGAAAGAACAAAATGAAATAAGATTCGAAAGATGGCATGCAGAAATGCGGAGTTGTATCCCATTAGAAAAAGCAACGTATAATCTGAGAAATGGATACGACTTCTTTTTGAAGGTGTGGAACCCATTCATGGCAAAGTTAGGATTAAGAATAGGAAGTAGTTAAATTCAGGATTGCCTTGTTACCTAGCAAGAATTTTAAAAGAAATTACTCGGAAGTGACCCCCTCGGGACTCCAGGTTTCTTTCTTTCTTTCTTTCTTCTACTTTTTTTCTTTTTCTTTCTTTTCAACTGAGGGGTGGGGGGGCGGGGGGGGTGGGGGGGAGGGGAGAAAATACAGAACAATACGTGTATAATCGAAGCTATAGGTTAGTGACTATTGTTTACTATTGTTTACTATGAAATGTATAATGTATAACGTATGGGTTCTGTTAAAAATCAAATAAAATATTTTTTAAAAAATTTAAAAAAACTAGTCCCACCTGCCCACACCGACCAACATGCCCCATCTACACTAGTCCCACCTGCCCACACCGACCAACATGCCTCATCTACACTAGTCCCACCCGCCCACACCGAACAACATGCCCCATCTACACTAGTCCCACCTGCCCACACCAACCAACATGCCTCACCTACACTAGTCCCACCCGCCCACACCGAACAACATGCCCCATCTACACTAGTCCCACCTTCCCACACCGACTAACATGACCCATGTACACTAGTCCCACCTGCCCACTCCGGCCAACATGCCCCATCTACACTAGTCCCACCCGACCACACCGACCAACATGCCCCATATACACTAGTCCCACCTGCCCACACCGACCAACATTCCCCATCTACACTAGTCCCACCTGCCCACACCGACCAACATGCCCCATCTACACTAGTCCCACCTGCCCACACCGACCAACATTCCCCATCTACACTAGTCCCACCTGCCCACACCGACCAACATGCCCCATCTACACTAGTCCCACCCGCCCACACCGAACAACATGCCCCATCTACACTAGTCCCACCTTCCCACACCGGCCAACATGCCCCGTCTACACTAGTCCCACCTGCCCACACCGACCAACATGCCCCATCTACACGAGCCCCACCTGCCCATACCGGCCAACATGCCCCATCTACACTAGTCCCGCATGCCCACACCGTCCAACATGCCCCATCTACACGAGCCCCACCTGCCCACACCGACCAACATGCCCCATCTACACTAGTCCCACCCGACCACACCGACCAACATGCCCCATATACACTAGTCCCACCTGCCCACACCGACCAACATTCCCCATCTACAATAGTCCCACCTGCCCACACCGACCAAGAAGCCCCATCTACACTAGTCCCACCTGCCCACACCGACCAACATGCCCCATCTACACTAGTCCCACCTGCCCACACCGACCAACATTCCCCATCTACACTAGTCCCACCTGCCCACACCGACCAACATGCCCCATCTACACGAGCCCCACCTGCCCACACCGGCCAACATGCCCCATCTACACTAGTCCCACATGCCCACACCGTCCAACATGCCCCATCTACACGAGCCCCACCTGCCCACACCGACCAACATGACCCATCTACACTAGTCCCACCTGCCCACACCAGCCAACATGCCCAATCTACACTAGTCCCACATGCCCACACCGTCCAACATGCCCCATCTACACGAGCCCCACCTGCCCACACCGTCCAACATGCCCCTTCTACACGAGCTCCACCTGCCCACACCAGCCAACATGCCCCATCTACACTAGTCCCACATGCCCACACCGACCAACATGCCCCATCTACACCAGTCCCACATGCCCACACCGTCCAACATGCCCCACCTGCCCACTAGTCCCACCTGCCCACACCGACCAACATGCCCCATGTACACTAGTCCCACCTGCCCACACCGGCCAACATGCCCCACCTACAGTAGTCCCACCTGCCCACACCGACCAACATGCCCCATCTACACTAGTCCCACCTGCCCACACCGGCCAACATGCCCCATCTACACTTGTCCCACCCGCCCACACCGGCCAACATGCCCCATCTACACTAGTCCCACCTGCCCACTCCGGCCAACATGCCCCATCTACACTAGTCCCACCCGACCACACCGACCAACATGCCCCATATACACTAGTCCCACCTGCCCACACCGACCAACATTCCCCATCTACACTAGTCCCACCTGCCCACACCGACCAACATGCCCCATCTACACTAGTCCCACCTGCCCACACCGACCAACATTCCCCATCTACACTAGTCCCACCTGCCCACACCGACCAACATGCCCCATCTACACGAGCCCCACCTGCCCACACCGGCCAACATGCCCCATCTACACTAGTCCCACATGCCCACACCGTCCAACATGCCCCATCTACACGAGCCCCACCTGCCCACACCGACCAACATGCCCCATCTACACTAGTCCCACCTGCCCACACCAGCCAACATGCCCCATCTACACTAGTCCCACCCGACCACACCGACCAACATGCCCCATCTACACGAGCCCCACCTGCCCACACCGAACAACATGCCCCATCTACACTAGTCCCACCTTCCCACACCGGCCAACATGCCCCATCTACACTAGTCCCACATGCCCACACCGTCCAACATGCCCCACCTGCCCATTAGTCCCACCTGCCCACACCGACCAACATGCCCCATGTACACTAGTCCCACCTGCCCACACCGGCCAACATGCCCCACCTACAGTAGTCCCACCTGCCCACACCGACCAACATGCCCCATCTACACTAGTCCCACCTGCCCACACCGGCCAACATGCCCCATCTACACTAGTCCCACCTGCCCACACCGGCCAACATGCCCCATCTACACTAGTCCCACACCGACCAACATGCCCCATCTACACTAGTCCCACCCGCCCACACCGAACAACATGCCGCATCTACACTAGTCCCACCTTTCCACACCGACCAACATGCCCCATGTACACTAGTCCCACCTGCCCACACCGGCCAACATGCCCCACCTACAGTAGTCCCACCTTCCCACACCGACCAACATGCCCCATCTACACTAGTCCCACACCGACCAACATGCTCCATGTACACCAGTCCCACCTGCCCACACTGACCAACATGCCCCATCTACACTAGTCCCACACCGACCAACATGCCCCATCCACACTAGTCCCACCCGCCCACACCGGCCAACATGCCCCATCTACACTGGTCCCACCTGCCCACACCGACTAACATGCCCCATCTACACTAGTCCCACCTGCCCACACCGACTAACATGCCCCATGCACACTAGTCCCACCTGCCCACACCGACCAACATGCCCCATCTACACTAGTCCCACCTGCCCTCACCGACCAACATGCCCCATCTATATTAGTCCCACCTGCCCACACCGACCAACATGCCCCATCTACACCGTCCAACATGCCCCATCTACACTAGTCCCACCTGCCCACACCGGCCAACATGCCCCATCTACACCAGTCCCACCTGCCCACACCGACCACCATGCCCCATGTACACTAGTCCCACCTGCCCACACTGACCAACATGCCCATCTACACTAGTCCCACCTGCCCACACCGACCAACATGCCCCATCTACACTAGTCCCAACTGCCTACACCGGCCAACATGCCCCTTCTACACTAGTCCCACCCGCCCACACCGACCAACATGCCCCATCTACACCGGCCTACATGCCCCATCTACACCGGCCAACATGCCCCATCTACACGAGCCCCACCTGCCCACACCGGCCAACATGCCCCATCTACACTAGTCCCACCTGCCCACACCGACCAACATGCCCCATCTACACTAGTCCCATCTCCCCACACCGACCAACATGCCCCATGTACACTAAGTCCTGCCCACACCGGCCAACATGCCCCATCTACAGTAGTCCCACCTGCCCACACTGACCAACATGTCCCACCTGCCCACACCTGCCACCATGCCCCATCTACACCGGCCAACATGCCCCATCTACACTAGTCCCACCTGCCCACACCGACCAACATGCCCCATCTTCACTAGTCCCACATCGACCAACGTGCCCCATGTACACTAGTCCCACCCGCCCACATTGAACAACATTCCCCATCTACACTAGTCCCACCTGCCCACACCGACCAACACGCCCCATCTACACTAGTCCCACCTGCCCACACCGGCCAACATTCCCCATCTACACTAGTCCCACCTGCCCACACCGACCAACATGCCCCATCTACACTAGTCCCACCCGCCCACACCGAACAACATGCCCCATCTACACTAGTCCCACCTTCCCACACCGGCCAACATGCCCCGTCTACACTAGTCCCACCTGCCCACACCGACCAACATGCCCCATCTACACTAGTCCCACCTGCCCACACCGACCAACATGCCCCATCTCCACTGGTCCCACCTGCCCACATCCAACCAACATGCCCCATCTACACCGTCTAACATGCCCCATCTATACTAGTCCCACCTGACCACACCGGCCAACATGCCCCATCTACACCAGTCCCACATCGACCAACGTGCCCCATGTACACTAGTCCCACATCGACCAACGTGCCCCATGTACACTAGTCCCACCCGCCCACATTGAACAACATTCCCCATCTACACTAGTCCCACCTCCCCACACCGACCAACACGCCCCATCTACACTAGTCCCACCCGCCCACACCGAACAACATGCCCCATCTACACTAGTCCCACCCGCCCACACCGAACAACATGCCCCATCTACACTAGTCCCACCTTCCCACACCGGCCAACATGCCCTGTCTACACTAGTCCCACCTGCCCACACCGACCAACATGCCCCATCTACACTAGTCCCACCTGCCCACACCGACCAACATGCCCCATCTACACCGGCCAACATGCCGCATCTACACCGGCCAACATGCCCCATCTACACGAGCCCCACCTGCCCACACCGTCCAACATGCCCCATCTACACGAGCTCCACCTGCCCACACCAGCCAACATGCCCCATCTACTCTAGTCCCACCTGTCCACACCGACCAACATGCCCCATCTACACTAGTCCCACCTGCCCACACCGACCAACATGCCCCATGTACACTAGTCCCACCTGCCCACACCGACCAACATGCCCCATCTACACTAGTCCCACCTGCCCACACCGGCCAACATGCCCCATCTACACTAGTCCCACCTGCCCACACCGAACAACATGCCCCATCTACACTAGTCCCACCTTCCCACACCGACCAACATGCCCCATGTACACTAGTCCCACCTGCCCACACCGGCCAAAATGCCCCACCTACAGTAGTCCCACCTTCCCACACTGACCAACATGCCCTATCTACACTAGTCCCACACCGACCAACATGCTCCATGTACACCAGTCCCACCTGCCCACACTGACCAACATGCCCCATCTACACTAGTCCCACACCGACCAACATGCCCCATCCACACTAGTCCCACCCGCCCACACCGGCCAACATGCCCCATCTACACTGGTCCCACCTGCCCACACCGACTAACATGCCCCATCTACACTAGTCCCACCTGCCCACACCGACTAACATGCCCCATGTACACTAGTCCCACCTGCCCACACCGACCAACATGCCCCATCTACACTAGTCCCACCTGCCCACACCGACCAACATGCCCCATCTATATTAGTCCCACCTGCCCACACCGACCAACATGCCCCATCTACACCGTCCAACATGCCCCATCTACACTAGTCCCACCTGCCTACACCGGCCAACATGCCCCATCTATACTAGTTCCACCTGCCCACACCGGCCAACATGCCCCATCTACACCAGTCCCACCTGCCCACACCGACCACCATGCCCCATCTACACCGTCTAACATGCCCCATGTACACTAGTCCCACCTGCCCACACTGACCAACATGCCCATCTACACTTGTCCCACCTGCCCACACCGACCAACATGCCCCATCTACACTAGTCCCACCTGCCCACACCGGCCAACATGCCCCATCTACACTAGTCCCACCTGCCCACACCGACCAACATGCCCCATCTACACCGGCCTACATGCCCCATCTACACCGGCCAACATGCCCCATCTACACGAGCCCCACCTGCCCACACCGGCCAACATGCCCCATCTACACTAGTCCCACCTGCCCACACCGACCAACATGCCCCATCTACACTAGTCCCACCTGCCCACACCGACCAACATGCCCCATCTACACTAGTCCCACCTGCCCACACCGACCAACATGCCCCATCTACACCGGCCAACATGCCCCATCTACAGTAGTCCCACCTGCCCACACCGACCAACATGCCCCATCTACACTAGTCCCACCTGCCCACACCGAACATCATGCCCCATCTACACTAGTCCCACCTGCCCACACCCACCAACATGCCTCATCTACTCTAGTCCCACCTGCCCACACTGACCAATATACCCCATCTACACTAGTCCCAACTGCCCACACTAGTCAACATGCCCCATCTGCACTATTCCCACCAGCCCACACCGGCCAACATGCCTCATCTACACTAGTCCCACCTGCCCACACCGACTAACATGCCCCATCTCCACTAGTCCCACCTGCGCAAACCGACCAACATGCCCCATCTACACTAGTCCTGCCTGCCCACACTGACCAACATGCCCCATCTACACTAGTCCCACCTGCCCACACCGACCAACATGCCCCATCTACACTAGTCCCACCTGCCCACACCGACCAACATGCCTGTTGGATGTTAAACCAAAACTGTTTAGATGTGCTGTTACACTGACGGCTCTTATACTGACGTCGCTTATACTGACGTCACTATCGGTGTACCAGATATAAAATGCATATGAAAACAAAATAAAAGTCTTCACTTCCGGTTAGAGCAACACCGATGTATGAGAGCATGTGTGTTTATTCCTCCGAAGAATAAAAGACATAATACCGACTATCCTGCCCTTGAGATGCAAACGTCAACAGGTTATGGGCCCAGGAGGGATGGTGGAAGCCGATGGAACAGATTATGCTTCGACGGAGATGAAAATAATTACGAATTATGGGAAACAAAGTTTTTAGGCCACCTGCGGCTACAAGGCTTAAAGTCAACAATTCTGAACGAGCCGGCTACCGACGAAGAAGACGACGGGGAAGCCGAGAAAAATGAAAAAGCCTACGCCGAGCTGATACAAGTGTTAGACGACAAAAGTTTGTCGCTCATTATGAGAGAAGCGGCAGACGACGGGAGAAAAGCGTTGCAGCTACTGAGGAGCCATTACGCGGACACAGGGAAGCCGCGAGTGATCGGCCGGCCTCTACACCGAGCTGACGTCGCTGAAAAAGGCCAACAACGAAAGTGTAACAGAATACATTATTCGTGCAGAAACGGCGATTACAGCACTAAGAAAAGCCGGAGAGACTCTTAGTGGCGGGCTGCTGATTGCCATGATTCTGAAAGGCTTGCCAGAGACATTTAAGCCATTTGCCATCCACATAACACAGGGTGATGAGAAGACAACTTTTGGTGAGTTTAAGACCAAGTTGAGAAGCTACGAGAGCACTGAAAGATTTAGCGGCCATATGAGTGACGACAACGTAATGAAAGCAAGAGGCTGGGTGAAAGAAAGGACTAAAGGCTCAGAGAAGACATTCACCTGCTACAACTGCGGTCAGACGGGACACAAAGCGTGGGAATGCAGCGGAGAGCACAGCGGTAAAGAACAGAGACAGTGGTGCAGTTTTTGCAAGAGCCCCACTCATAAGGAGGCAAACTGCAGAAAGAAAAAGCGAGACAACGTGAAACAAGCATCCGACTCCAACGACCACACATTTGCATTCAAAATAAATGAATGCCAGGCAAGTGAAGAGACTCGTAAAGGGCTTATGGTCGACACGGGCACAACGTCACACATAATCACAGACATTGAAAAGTTTAAGAACTTTGATGAGACTTTCCAGCCCGCCAAACACTTCATCGAGTTGGCTGATGGGACAAGGACGAGCGGTGTCGCACAGAGGAAAGGTGAAGCAGAGGTGTACCTGAGAGACAGCGAGGGCCGTCGTGTGAGGATGACGCTGAGAAAGGCGTTGTACATCCCATCATTCCCACAGGACATCTTCTCTGTCAAGGCAGCAACGACCACCGGAGCTTCAGTGATCTTTCTCCAAGGCAGCAACAAGCTCATCCACAAGAACGGTACCAAGTTCGACATTAAGGAGTACGACAGACTATACTATCTAAACACTGTAAGTCATAAAACTAATGACGGATGTCACGGGTGTTATGATATTCAAACATGGCACGAGATACTTGGTCACTGTAACTATGATGCTGTATCACAGTTAGAGAGGGTAACAGAGGGCATGAAAATCAAAGGTAAAGTTGATAAGTCCAAACTCAACTGTGAGGTCTGTATAAAAGGCAAATTTGCACAGAGCAGGAACAGAGAGCCAGATGTAAGGGCTAAAGAAGCACTTGAGTTAGTGCATACTGATTTGGCTGGCCCTATAGAGCCAGAAGCAAAAGATGGATACAAATACATACAAACTTTCACAGATGACTACTCAGGAGCAGTGTTTGTTTACTTCTTGAAAACAAAACGTGACACTATAAAAGCTACAGAAAAGTTCATAGCGGACGTGGCCCCCTATGGAAAAATTAAGTGCATAAGGTCTGATAATGGCACAGAGTTCACAGCAGCAGATTTCCAATCATTGCTCAGTAGAAATGCCATAAGGCATGAAACCTCCGCACCTTACTCCCCCCATCAAAATGGGACAGCTGAGAGAAACTGGAGAACGCTATTTGAAATGGCAAGGTGCATGCTACTCGAGAGTAACCTACCGAAAGAATTGTGGACATATGCTGTAATGACTGCTGCAGTAATCCGCAACAGATGCTACAACAAACGTGTTGGTCAGACTCCACACTACATGGTGACAGGCAGAAAGCCTAATCTTTCAAAAATGAAGAAGTTTGGATCAGTCTGTTTCTCATACAAACAAGTCAAAAAGAAGTTAGACTCAAGATGTGAAAAAGGGATTTTTGTAGGTTATGACAAAAACAGCCCTGCATACAGTCTACTACCCAGAGACAGGGCGAGTTCTCAAAAACAGACTCGTGAAGTTCATAACAAAAAGTGTAACTGAATGCCAAACTCAGACAGATATGGAGATGAGTGATGATGACCATCCTGGGAAGAGATTAACATCCCCCAGACCGAACGCAGAGGTGACTGATCAGAGTCCAGAAGTGACACTGAAGTCACACACTGATACTACTGAGAGTGAGAGCAACACTCAAACTGGACAGGGTGAAAATAGTCAGAGCACACGCTATCCTAAGAGAGAAAGGAAAAGCCCACAGTACTTACGAGACTATGAGTGTAAAGGAGAAGAGGATGACCAGATAAATGTAAATGTAGACTACTGCTACAGAGTGATGTATAATGTTCCACAAACCTTCAAAGAAGCTATGAGCTCATCAAAATCTGACATTTGGGCTAAAGCTATGAAGGAGGAAATCGAATCTCTCAAAGAAAATGACACATACACTCTAACCACAATACCACAGGGCAAAAATGCAGTGGGGGGGAAGTGGGTGTTTGCAGTAAAAGAATCTTCAGATAAGACTGAGACATACAAAGCCAGGTATGTTGCAAAGGGGTATAGTCAAGTAGTAGGAATAGATTACAAGGAGATGTTTTCCCCAACAGCTAACATGACATCAGTGCGCAGTCTGATGCAGCTAGCAGCTCAGTACGATTTGGAATTACACCAGGTGGATGTGAAAACAGCTTATCTACATGCTCCAATTGATTGTGAGCTGTATATTGAACAACCTGAAGGATTTGAAGTGAAAACAGACACAGGTAAAAAGCTGGTCTGCAAACTTAACAAATCACTGTATGGACTGAAACAGTCAGGATGGAACTGGAACAAGATGCTGCATGATCATCTCAGTAAAAATGGTTTCGCACAAAATCCAGCAGATCACTGCGTGTACAGTAAAGAGACTGAAAATGGGCCTGTTATTTCATGGAAATCCAAGAAACAGCAGACAGTAAGTAGCCTTATCCACATGTGAAGCCGAATATATGGCAATGGCGGCTACTACACAAGAGAGCTTGTATCTTGTGCAGCTATTGAAAGGAATGGACCAAGATTGCCAGTACGAGCCAGTGAAAATCTTTGAGGACAATCAAGGTGCGATTGCATTATCAAAGAACCCAGTGAACCGACAAAGATGCAAACATATCGACATTAGGTATCATTTCATTCGGTCTGCACTCAGTGATAAGAAAGTAATCATTGAGTATTGTCCAACAGCAGACATGGTTGCAGATATCTTAACTAAGCCTGCAACAAAGTTTAAAACTGAGAAATTCAGGGATTATATGTTTGGAGTGTAAAATCATAAAAACAATTTTTTTTTTGAAAGGTTGAACACTGTAAATGTGTAAAATGTGGTGATACAGAGAATGTAATCAGATTAAGTTATGTTGTATATGTTGTTAAATGTAATGCACAGCATAAGAGCAAGTGGGGTGTTGGATGTTAAACCAAAACTGTTTAGATGTGCTGTTACACTGACGGCTCTTATACTGACGTCTCTTATACTGACGTCACTATCGGTGTACCAGATATAAAATGCATATGAAAACAAAATCAAAGTCTTCACTTCCGGTTAGAGCAACACCGATGTATGAAAGCATGTGTGTTTATTCCTCCGAAGAATAAAAGACATAATACCGACTATCCTGCCCTTGAGATGCAAACGTCAACAATGCCCCACCTACACAGTCTAACATGCCCCATCTACACTAGTCCCACCTGCCCACACCGGCCAACATGCCCCATCTACACCAGTCCCACCTGCCCACACCGACCAACATGCCCCATCTTCACTAGTCCCACATCGACCAACGTGCCCCATCTACACTAGTCCCACCCGCCCACATTGAACAATATACCCCATGTACACTAGTCCCACCTCCCCACACCGACCAACATGCCCCATCTACACTAGTCCCACCTGCCCACACCGGCCAACATGCCCCATCTACACTAGTCCCACCTCCCCACACCGACCAACATGCCCCATGTACACTAGTCCCACCTGCCCACACCGGCCAACATGCCCCATCTACACTAGTCCCACCTGCCCACACCGACCAACATGCCCCTTCTACACTAGTCCCACCTGCCCACACCGACCAACATGCCCCATCTACACTAGTCCCACCTGCCCACACCGACCAACATGCCCCATCTACACTAGTCCCACCTGCCCACACGACCAACATGCCCCATCTACACTAGTCCCACCTGCCCACACGACCAACATGCCCCATCTACACTAGTCCCACCTGCCCACACCGACCAACATGCCCCATCTACACCGGCCAACATGCCCTATCTACAGTAGTCCCACTTGCCCACACCAACCAACATGCCCCATCTACACTAGTCCCACCTGCCCACACCGACCAACATGCCCCATCTACACTAGTCCCACCTGCCCACACCGAACATCATGCCCCATCTACACTAGCCCCACCTGCCCACACCGACCAACATGCCCCATCTACTCTAGTCCCACCTGCCCACATCGAACAACATGCCCCATCTACACTAGTCCCACCTGCCCACACTGACCAACATGCCCCATCTACACCAGTCCCACCTGCCCACACCGACCAACATGCCCCATCTTCACTAGTCCCACATCGACCAACGTGCCCCATCTACACTAGTCCCACCTGCCCACACCGACCAACATGCCCCACCTACACTAGTCCCACCTGCCCACACTGACCAACATGCCCCATCTACACTAGTCCCACCTCCCCACACCGACCAACATGCCCCATGTACACTAGTCCCACCTGCACACACCGGCCAACATGCCCCATCTACACTAGTCCCACCTGCCCACACCGCCCAACATGCCCCATCTACACTAGTCCCACCTGCCCACACCGACCAACATGCCCCATCTACACTAGTCCCACCTGCCCACACTGACCAACAGGCCCCATCTACACCGGCCAACATGCCCCATCTACACTAATCCCACCTGCCCACACCGACCAACATGCCCCATCTACACTAGTCCTAC
The DNA here is from genome assembly GCF_053455715.1 of Rhinoraja longicauda. Taxonomy (NCBI): domain Eukaryota; kingdom Metazoa; phylum Chordata; class Chondrichthyes; order Rajiformes; family Arhynchobatidae; genus Rhinoraja; species Rhinoraja longicauda. Next base: position 31,305 of record NW_027602136.1, on the reverse strand, counting down.
CTGCTGACTCCGACCAACATGCCCCATCTACACTTGTCCCACCTGCCCACACCGACCAACATGTCCCATCTACAGTAGTCCCACCGGCCCACACCGAACAACATGCCCCATCTACACTAGTCCCACCTGCCCACACTGACCAATATGCCCCATCTACACTAGTCCCACCTGCCCACACTAGTCAACATGCCCCATCTACACAAGTCCCACCAACCCACATTGACCAACATGCCCCATCTACACTAGTCCCACCTGCCCACACCGAACAACATGCCCCATCTACACTAGTCCCACCTGCCCACACCGACCAACATGCCCCATCCACACTAGTCCCACCTGCCCACACCGACCAACATGCCCCACCTACACTAGTCCCACCTGCCCACACTGACCAACATGCCCCATCTACACTAGTCCCACCTGCCCACACCGACCAACATGCCCCATCTACACCGTCTAACATGCCCCATCTACACTAGTCCCACCTGCCCACACCGGCCAACATGCCCCATCTACACCAGTCCCACCAGCCCACAACGAACAACATGCCCCATCTTCACTAGTCCCACATCGACCAACATGCCCCATCTACACCTGTCCCACCTGCCCACACCGGCCAACATGCCCCATCTACACCAGTCCCACCCGCCCACACCGACCAAGATGCCCCATCTTCACTAGTCCCACATCGACCAACATGCCCCATCTACACTAGTCCCACCTGCCCACACTAGTCAACATGCCCCATCTACACTAGTCCCACCAGCCCACATTGACCAACATGCCCCATCTACACTAGTCCCACCTGCCCACACCGACCAACAGGCCCCATCTACACCGGCCAACATGCCCCATCTACACCGGCCAGCATGCCCCATCTACACTAGTCCCACCTGCCCCCACCGACCAACATGCCCCATCTACACTAGTCCCACCTGCCCACACCGACCAACATGCCCCATCTACACTAGACCCACCTGCCCACACCGACCAACATGCCCCTTCTACACTAGTCCCACCCGCCCACACCGACCAACATGCCCCATCTACACTAGTCCCACCTGCCCATACCGAACAGCATGCCCCATCTACACTAGTCCCACCCGCCCACAACGACCAACATGCTCCATCTACACTAGTCCCACCTGCCCACACCGGCCAACATGCCCCATCTACACTAGTCCCATCTGCCCACACCGTCCAACATGCCCCATCCAGACTAGTCCCACCTGCCCATACTGACCAACATGCTCCATCTACACTAGTCCCACCTGCCCACACCGACCAACATGCCCCATCTACACCGGCCAACATGTCCCATGTACAGTAGTCCCACCTCCCACACCGACCAACATGCCCCATCTACACTAGTCCCACCTGCCCACACCGACCAACATGCCCCATCTACACTAGTCCCAACTGCCCACACCGACCAACATGTCCCATCTACAGTAGTCCCACCTGCCCACACTGACCAACATGCCCCATCTACACTAGTCCCACCTCCCCACACCGACCAACATGCCCCATGTACCCTAGTCCCACCTGCCCACACCGGCCAACATGCCCCTTCTACACTAGTCCCACCTGCCCACACCGACCAACATGCCCCTTCTACACTAGTCCCACCTGCCCACACCGACCAACATGCCCCATCTACACTAGTCCCACCTGCCCACACCGACCAACATGCCCCATCTACACTTGTCCCACCTGCCCACAACGACCAACATGCTCCATCTACACTAGTCCCACCTGCCCACACCGACCAACATGCCCCATCTACACTAGTCCCACCTGCCCACACGACCAACATGCCCCATCTACACTAGTCCCACCTGCCCACACCGACCAACATGCCCCATCTACACCGGCCAACATGCCCTATCTACAGTAGTCCCACCTGCCCACACCGAACAACATGCCCCATCTTCACTAGTCCCACATCGACCAACGTGCCCCATCTACACTAGTCCCACCTGCCCACACCGACCAACATGCCCCATCTACACTAGTCCCACCTGCCCACACCGACCAACATATCCCATCTACAGTAGTCCCACCTGCCCACACTGACCAACATGCCCCATCTACACTAGTCCCACCTGCCCACACCGAACAACATGCCCCATCTACACTAGTCCCACCTGCCCACACTGACCAATATGCCCCATCTACACTAGTCAACATGCCCCATCTACACTAGTCGCACCAGCCCACATTGACCAACATGCCCCATCTACACTAGTCCCATCTGCCCACACCGAACAACATGCCCCATCTACACTAGTCCCACCTACCCACACCGACCAACAGGCCCCATCTACACCGGCCAACATGCCCCATCTACACCGGCCAACATGCCCCATCTACACTAGTCCCACCTGCCCCCACCGACCAACATGCCCCATCTACACTAGTCCCACCTGCCCACACCGACCAACATGCCCCATCTACACCGGCCAACATGCCCCATCTACAGTAGTCCCACCTGCCCACACTGACCAACATGCCCCATCTACACTAGTCCCACCTGCCCACACCGACCAACATGCCCCATCTTCACTAGTCCCACCGGCCCACACCGAACAACATGCCCCATCTACACTAGTCCCACCTGCCCACACTGACCAATATGCCCCATCTACACTAGTCCCACCGGCCCACACCGAACAACATGCCCCATCTACACTAGTCCCACCTGCCCACACCGACCAACATGCCCCATCTACAGTAGTCCCACCTGCCCACACCGACCAACATGCCCCATCTACACTAGTCCCACCTGCCCACACCGCCCAACATGCCCCATCTACAGTAGTCCCACCTGCCCACACTGACCAACATGCCCCATCTACACTAGTCCCACCTGCCTACACTGACCAACATGCCCCATCTACACTAGTCCCACCTCCCCACACCGACCAACATGCCCCATCTTCACTAGTCCCACATCGACCAACATGCCCCATCTACACCAGTCCCACCTGCCCACACGGACCAACGTGCCCCATCTACACTAGTCCCACCCGCCCACATTGAACAACATGCCCCATCTACACTAGTCCCACCTCCCCACACCGACCAACATGCCCCATCTACACTAGTCCCACCTGCCCACACCGACCAACATGCCCCATCTACACTAGTCCCACCTGCCCACATTGAACAACATGCCCCATCTACACTAGTCCCACCTCCCCACACCGACCAACATGCCCCATGTACACTAGTCCCACCTGCCCACACCGGCCAACATGCCCCATCTACACTAGACCCACCTGCCCACACCGACCAACATGCCCCATCTACACCGGCCAACATGCCCCATCTACACTAGTCCCACCTGCCCACAACAACCAACATGCTCCATCTACAATAGTTCCACCTGCCCACACCGACCAACATGCCCCAACTACACTAGTCCCACCTGCCTTCACGACCATCATGCTCCATCTACATTATGTCCCACCTGCCCACACAACCAACATGCCCCATCTACACTAGTCCCACCTGCCCACACCGACCAACATGCCCCATCTACACTAGTCCCACCTGCCCACATTGAACAACATGCCCCATCTACACTAGTCCCACCTCCCCACACCGACCAACATGCCCCATGTACACTAGTCCCACCTGCCCACACCGGCCAACATGCCCCATCTACACTAGACCCACCTGCCCACACCGACCAACATGCCCCATCTACACCGGCCAACATGCCCCATCTACACTAGTCCCACCTGCCCACACAACCAACATGCCCCATCTACACTAGTCCCACCTGCCCACACCGACCAACATGCCCCATCTACACCGTCCAACATGCCCCATCTACAGTAGTCCCACTTGCCCACACCGACCAACATGTCCCATCTACAGTAGTCCCACCTGCCCACAACGAACATCATGCCCCATCTACACTAGTCCCACCTGCCCACACCGACCAACATGCCCCATCTACTCTAGTCCCACCTGCCCACACCGAACAACATGCCCCATCTACACTAGTCCCACCTGCCCACACCGACCAACTTGCCCCATCTACACTAGACCCACCTGCCCACACCGATCAACATGCCCCATCTACACTAGTTCCACCTGCCCACACCGACCAACATACCCCATCTACACCGGCCAACATGTCCCATCTACAGTAGTCCCACCTGCTGTTGGTCGCATGGACCAACATGCCACATCTACACTAGTCCCACCTGCCCACACCGACCAACATGCCCCATCTACACCGTCCAACATGCCCCATCTACACTAGTTCCACCTGCCCACAACGACCAACATGCTCCATCTACACTAGTCCCACATGCCCACACTGACCAACATGCCCCATCTACACTAGTCCCACTTGCCCACACCGACCAACATGCCCCATCTACACTAGTCCCACCTGCCCACACCGACCAACATGCCCCATCTATACCGCCCAACATGCCCCATCTACAGTAGTCCCACCTGCCCACACCGACCAACATTCCCCATCTACACTAGTCCCACCTGCCCACACCGAACATCATGCCCCATCTACACTAGTCCCACCTGCCCACACCGACCAACATGCCACATCTACACTAGTCCCACCTGCCCACATCGACCAACATGCCCCATCTACACCGACCAACATGCCCCTTCTACACTAGTCCCACCTGCCCACACCGACCAACATGCCCCATCTACACTAGTCCCACCTGCCCACACCGACCAACATACCCCATCTACACTAGTCCCACCTGCCCACACCGACCAACATGCCCCATCTACACTAGTCCCACCTGCCCACACTGACCAACATGCCCCATCTACACCGGCCAACATGCCCCATCTACACTAGTCCCACCTGCCCACAACGACCAACATGGTCCACCTACACTAGTCCCACCTGCCCACACCGACCAACATGCCCCATCTACACTAGTCCCACCTGCCCACACCGACCAACATGCCCCTTCTACACTAGTCCCACCTGCCCACACCGAACATCATGCCCCATCTACACTAGTCCCACCTGCCCACACCGACCAACATGCCCCATCTACACTAGTCCCACCTGCCCTCACCGACCAACATGCCCCATCTACTCTAGTCCCACCTGCCCACACCGGCCAACATGCCCCATATACACTAGTCCCACCTGCCCACACCTGCCAACATGCCCCATCTACACCGGCCAACATGCCCCATCTACACTAGTCCCACCTGCCCACACCGACCAACATGCCCCATCTACACTAGTCCCACCTGCCCACACTGACCAACATGCCCCATCTACACCAGTCCCACCTGCCCACACCGACCAAAATGCCCCATCTTCACTAGTTCCACATCGACCAACGTGCCCCATCTACACTAGTCCCACCTGCCCACACCGACCAACATGCCCCACCTACACTAGTCCCACCTGCCCACACCGACCAACATGCCCCATCTACACTAGTCCCACCTGCCCACACCGGCCAACATGCCCCATCTACACTAGTCCCACCTCCCCACACCGACCAACATGCCCCATGTACACAAGTCCCACCTGCCCACACCGGCCAACATGCCCCATCTACACTAGTCCCACCTGCCCACACCGACCAACATGCCCCTTCTACACTAGTCCCACCTGCCCACACCGACCAACATGCCCTATCTACACTAGTCCCACCTGCCCACACCGACCAACATGCCCCATCTACACTAGTCCCACCTGCCCACACGACCAACATGCCCCATCTACACTAGTCCCACCTGCCCACACGACCAACATGCCCCATCTACACTAGTCCCACCTGCCCACACCGACCAACATGCCCCATCTACACCGGCCAACATGCCCTATCTACAGTAGTCCCACTTGCCCACACCGACCAACATGCCACATCTACACTAGTCCCACCTGCCCACATCGACCAACATGCCCCATCTACACCGACCAACATGCCCCTTCTACACTAGTCCCACCTGCCCACACCGACCAACATGCCCCATCTACACTAGTCCCACCTGCCCACACCGACCAACATACCCCATCTACACTAGTCCCACCTGCCCACACCGACCAACATGCCCCATCTACACTAGTCCCACCTGCCCACACTGACCAACATGCCCCATCTACACCGGCCAACATGCCCCATCTACACTAGTCCCACCTGCCCACAACGACCAACATGGTCCACCTACACTAGTCCCACCTGCCCACACCGACCAACATGCCCCATCTACACTAGTCCCACCTGCCCACACCGACCAACATGCCCCTTCTACACTAGTCCCACCTGCCCACACCGAACATCATGCCCCATCTACACTAGTCCCACCTGCCCACACCGACCAACATGCCCCATCTACACTAGTCCCACCTGCCCTCACCGACCAACATGCCCCATCTACTCTAGTCCCACCTGCCCACACCGGCCAACATGCCCCATATACACTAGTCCCACCTGCCCACACCTGCCAACATGCCCCATCTACACCGGCCAACATGCCCCATCTACACTAGTCCCACCTGCCCACACCGACCAACATGCCCCATCTACACTAGTCCCACCTGCCCACACTGACCAACATGCCCCATCTACACCAGTCCCACCTGCCCACACCGACCAAAATGCCCCATCTTCACTAGTTCCACATCGACCAACGTGCCCCATCTACACTAGTCCCACCTGCCCACACCGACCAACATGCCCCATCTACACTAGTCCCACCTGCCCACACCGAACATCATGCCCCATCTACACTAGTTCCACCTGCCCACACCGACCAACATGCCCCATCTACACTAGTCCCACCTGCCCACACCGACCAACATGCCCCATCTACACTAGTCCCACCTGCCCACACTGACCAACATGACCCATCTACACCAGTCCCACCTGCCCACACCGACCAACATGCCCCATCTTCACTAGTCCCACATCGACCAACGTGCCCCATCTACACTAGTCCCACCTGCACACACCGGCCAACATGCCCCATCTACACTAGTCCCACCTGCCCACACCGACCAACATGCCCCATCTACACTAGTCCCACCTGCCCACACTGACCAACAGGCCCCATCTACACCGGCCAACATGCCCCATCTACACTAGTCCCACCTGCCCACACCGACCAACATGCCCCATCTACACTAGTCCTACCTGCTGACTCCGACCAACATGCCCCATCTACACTTGTCCCACCTGCCCACACCGACCAACATGTCCCATCTACAGTAGTCCCACCGGCCCACACCGAACAACATGCCCCATCTACACTAGTCCCACCTGCCCACACCGACCAACATGCCCCATCTACACTAGTCCCACCTGCCCACACCGACCAACATGCCCCATCTACACTAGTCCCACCTGCCCACACCGACCAACATGCCCCATCTACACTAGTCCCACCTGCCCACACCGACCAATATGCCCCATCTACACTAGTCCCACCTGCCCACACTAGTCAACATGCCCCATCTACACTAGTCCCACCAGCCCACATTGACCAACATGCCCCATCTACACTAGTCCCACCTGCCCACACCGAACAACATGCCCCATCTACACTAGTCCCACCTGCCCACACCGACCAACATGCCCCATCTACACTAGTCCCACCTGCCCACACCGACCAACATGCCCCATCTACACCGTCTAACATGCCCCATCTACACTAGTCCCACCTGCCCACACCGGCCAACATGCCCCATCTACACCAGTCCCACCAGCCCACACCGACCAACATGCCCCATCTTCACTAGTCCCACATCGACCAACATGCCCCATCTACACCAGTCCCACCTGCCCACACCGGCCAACATGCCCCATCTACACCAGTCCCACCTGCCCACACCGACCAACATGCCCCATCTTCACTAGTCCCACATCGACCAACATGCCCCATCTACACTAGTCCCACCTGCCCACACTAGTCAACATGCCCCATCTACACTAGTCCCACCAGCCCACATTGACCAACATGCCCCATCTACACTAGTCCCACCTGCCCACACCGACCAACAGGCCCCATCTACACCGGCCAACATGCCCCATCTACACCGGCCAACATGCCCCATCTACACTAGTCCCACCTGCCCCCACCGACCAACATGCCCCATCTACACTAGTCCCACCTGCCCACACCGACCAACATGCCCCATCTACACTAGACCCACCTGCCCACACCGACCAACATGCCCCATCTACACTAGACCCACCTGCCCACACCGACCAACATGCCCCATCTACACTAGACCCACCTGCCCACACCGACCAACATGCCCCATCTACACTAGTCCCACCCGCCCACACCGACCAACATGCCCCATCTACACTAGTCCCACCTGCCCATACCGACCAGCATGCCCCATCTACACTAGTCCCACCCGCCCACAACGAACAACATGCTCCATCTACAATAGTCCCACCTGCCCACACCGGCCAACATGCCCCATCTACACTAGTCCCATCTGCCCACACCGTCCAACATGCCCCATCTACACTAGTCCCACCTGCCCACAACGACCAACATGCTCCATCTACACTAGTCCCACCTGCCCACACCGACCAACATGCCCCATCTACACCGGCCAACATGTCCCATGTACAGTAGTCCCACCTGCCCACACTGACCAACATGCCCCATCTACACTAGTCCCACCTCCCCACACCGACCAACATGCCCCATGTACCCTAGTCCCACCTGCCCACACCGGCCAACATGCCCCTTCTACACTAGTCCCTCCTGCCCACACCGACCAACATGCCCCTTCTACACTAGTCCCACCTGCCCACACCGACCAACATGCCCCATCTACACTAGTCCCACTTGCCCACACCGACCAACATGCCCCATCTACACTAGTCCCACCTGCCCACAACGACCAACATGCTCCATCTACACTAGTCCCACCTGCCCACACCGACCAACATGCCCCATCTACACTAGTCCCACCTGCCCACACTGACCAACATGCCCCATCTACACCAGTCCTACCTGCCCACACCGACCAACATGCCCCATCTTCACTAGTCCCACATCGACCAACGTGCCCCATCTACACTAGTCCCACCTGACCACACCGACCAACATGCCCCACCTACACTAGTCCCACCTGCCCACACTGACCAACATGCCCCATCTACACTAGTCCCACATGCCCACACCGACCAACATGCCCCATCTACACTAGTCCCACCTGCCCACACCGACCAACAGGCCCCATCTACACCGGCCAACATGCCCCATCTACACTAGTCCCACCTGCCCACACCGACCAACATGCCCCATCTACACTAGTCCCACCTGCTGACTCCGACCAACATGCCCCATCTACACTAGTCCCACCTGCCCACACCGACCAACATGTCCCATCTACAGTAGTCCCACCTGCCCACACTGACCAACATGCCCCATCTACACTAGTCCCACCTGCCCACACCGACCAACATGCCCCATCTACACTAGTCCCACCGGCCCACACCGAACAACATGCCCCATCTACACTAGTCCCACCTGCCCACACTGACCAATATGCCCCATCTACACTAGTCCCACCTGCCCACACTAGTCAACATGCCCCATCTACACTAGTCCCACCAGCCCACATTGACCAACATGCCCCATCTACACTAGTCCCACCTGCCCACACCGAACAACATGCCCCATCTACACTAGTCCCACCTGCCCACACCGACCAACATGCCCCATCTACACTAGTCCCACCTGCCCACACTGACCAACATGCCCCATCTACACCGTCTAACATGCCCCATCTACACTAGTCCCACCTGCCCACACCGGCCAACATGCCCCATCTACACCGTCCCACCTGCCCACACGACCAACATGCCCCATCTTCACCAGTCCCACATCGACCAACATGCCCCATCTACACCAGTCCCACCTGCCCACACCGGCCAACATGCCCCATCTACACCAGTCCCACCTGCCCACACCGACCAACATGCCCCATCTTCACTAGTCCCACATCGACCAACATGCCCCATCTACACTAGTCCCACCTGCCCACACTAGTCAACATGCCCCATCTACACTAGTCCCACCAGCCCACATTGACCAACATGCCCCATCTACACTAGTCCCACCTGCCCACACCGACCAACAGGCCCCATCTACACCGGCCAACATGCCCCATCTTCATCGGCCAACATGCCCCATCTACACTAGTCCCACCTGCCCCCACCGACCAACATGCCCCATCTACACTAGTCCCACCTGCCCACACCGACCAACATGCCCCATCTACACTAGTCCCAACTGCCCACACCGACCAACATGTCCCATCTACAGTAGTCCCACCTGCCCACACTGACCAACATGCCCCATCTACACTAGTCCCACCTCCCCACACCGACCAACATGCCCCATGTACCCTAGTCCCACCTGCCCACACCGGCCAACATGCCCCTTCTACACTAGTCCCACCTGCCCACACCGACCAACATGCCCCTTCTACACTAGTCCCACCTGCCCACACCGACCAACATGCCCCATCTACACTAGTCCCACCTGCCCACACCGACCAACGTGCCCCATCTACACTAGTCCCACCTGCCCACAACGACCAACATGCTCCATCTACTCTAGTCCCACCTGCCCACACCGAACAACATGCCCCATCTACATCAGTCCCACCTGCCCACACCGACCAACATGCCCCATCTTCACTAGTCCCACATCGACCAACATGCCCCTTCTACACTAGTCCCACCTGCCCACACCGACCAACATGCCCCATCTACACTAGTCCCACCTGCCCACACCGACCAACATATCCCATCTACACTAGTCCCACCCGCCCACAACGAACAACATGCTCCATCTACAATAGTCCCACCTGCCCACACCGGCCAACATGCCCCATCTACACTAGTCCCATCTGCCCACACCGTCCAACATGCCCCATCTACACTAGTCCCACCTGCCCACAACGACCAACATGCTCCATCTACACTAGTCCCACCTGCCCACACCGACCAACATGCCCCATCTACACCGGCCAACATGTCCCATGTACAGTAGTCCCACCTGCCCACACTGACCAACATGCCCCATCTACACTAGTCCCACCTCCCCACACCGACCAACATGCCCCATGTACCCTAGTCCCACCTGCCCACACCGGCCAACATGCCCCTTCTACACTAGTCCCTCCTGCCCACACCGACCAACATGCCCCTTCTACACTAGTCCCACCTGCCCACACCGACCAACATGCCCCATCTACACTAGTCCCACTTGCCCACACCGACCAACATGCCCCATCTACACTAGTCCCACCTGCCCACAACGACCAACATGCTCCATCTACACTAGTCCCACCTGCCCACACCGACCAACATGCCCCATCTACACTAGTCCCACCTGCCCACACTGACCAACATGCCCCATCTACACCAGTCCTACCTGCCCACACCGACCAACATGCCCCATCTTCACTAGTCCCACATCGACCAACGTGCCCCATCTACACTAGTCCCACCTGACCACACCGACCAACATGCCCCACCTACACTAGTCCCACCTGCCCACACTGACCAACATGCCCCATCTACACTAGTCCCACCTCCCCACACCGACCAACATGCCCCATGTACACTAGTCCCACCTGCCCACACCGGCCAACATGCCCCATCTACACTAGTCCCACATGCCCACACCGACCAACATGCCCCATCTACACTAGTCCCACCTGCCCACACCGACCAACAGGCCCCATCTACACCGGCCAACATGCCCCATCTACACTAGTCCCACCTGCCCACACCGACCAACATGCCCCATCTACACTAGTCCCACCTGCTGACTCCGACCAACATGCCCCATCTACACTAGTCCCACCTGCCCACACCGACCAACATGTCCCATCTACAGTAGTCCCACCTGCCCACACTGACCAACATGCCCCATCTACACTAGTCCCACCTGCCCACACCGACCAACATGCCCCATCTACACTAGTCCCACCGGCCCACACCGAACAACATGCCCCATCTACACTAGTCCCACCTGCCCACACTGACCAATATGCCCCATCTACACTAGTCCCACCTGCCCACACTAGTCAACATGCCCCATCTACACTAGTCCCACCAGCCCACATTGACCAACATGCCCCATCTACACTAGTCCCACCTGCCCACACCGAACAACATGCCCCATCTACACTAGTCCCACCTGCCCACACCGACCAACATGCCCCATCTACACTAGTCCCACCTGCCCACACTGACCAACATGCCCCATCTACACCGTCTAACATGCCCCATCTACACTAGTCCCACCTGCCGACACCGGCCAACATGCCCCATCTTCACCAGTCCCACATCGACCAACATGCCCCATCTACACCAGTCCCACCTGCCCACACCGGCCAACATGCCCCATCTACACCAGTCCCACCTGCCCACACCGACCAACATGCCCCATCTTCACTAGTCCCACATCGACCAACATGCCCCATCTACACTAGTCCCACCTGCCCACACTAGTCAACATGCCCCATCTACACTAGTCCCACCAGCCCACATTGACCAACATGCCCCATCTACACTAGTCCCACCTGCCCACACCGACCAACAGGCCCCATCTACACCGGCCAACATGCCCCATCTTCATCGGCCAACATGCCCCATCTACACTAGTCCCACCTGCCCCCACCGACCAACATGCCCCATCTACACTAGTCCCACCTGCCCACACCGACCAACATGCCCCATCTACACTAGTCCCAACTGCCCACACCGACCAACATGTCCCATCTACAGTAGTCCCACCTGCCCACACTGACCAACATGCCCCATCTACACTAGTCCCACCTCCCCACACCGACCAACATACCCCATGTACCCTAGTCCCACCTGCCCACACCGGCCAACATGCCCCTTCTACACTAGTCCCACCTGCCCACACCGACCAACATGCCCCTTCTACACTAGTCCCACCTGCCCACACCGACCAACATGCCCCATCTACACTAGTCCCACCTGCCCACACCGACCAACGTGCCCCATCTACACTAGTCCCACCTGCCCACAACGACCAACATGTTCCATCTACTCTAGTCCCACCTGCCCACACCGAACAACATGCCCCATCTACATCAGTCCCACCTGCCCACACCGACCAACATGCCCCATCTTCACTAGTCCCACATCGACCAACATGCCCCTTCTACACTAGTCCCACCTGCCCACACCGACCAACATGCCCCATCTACACTAGTCCCACCTGCCCACACCGACCAACATATCCCATCTACAGTAGTCCCACCTGCCCACACTGACCAACATGCCCCATCTACACTAGTCCCACCTGCCCACACCGACCACAATGCCCCATCTACACTAGTCCCACCGGCCCACACCAAACAACATGCCCCATCTACACTAGTCCCACCTGCCCACACTGACCAATATGCCCCATCTACACTAGTCAACATGCCCCATCTACACTAGTCCCACCAGCCCACATTGACCAACATGCCCCATCTACACCAGTCCCACCTGCCCACACCGACCAACATGCCCCATCTTCACTAGTCCCACATCGACCAACATGCCCCATCTACACTAGTCCCACCTGCCCACACTAGTTAACATGCCCCATCTACACTAGTCCCACCAGCCCACATTGACCAACATGCCCCATCTACACTAGTCCCACCTGCCCACACCGACCAACAGGCCCCATCTACACCGGCCAACATGCCCCATCTACATCGGCCAACATGCCCCATCTACACTAGTCCCACCTGCCCCCACCGACCAACATGCCCCATCTACACTAGTCCCACCTGCCCACACCGACCAACATGCCCCATCTACACTAGTCCCACCTGCCCCCACCGACCAACATGCCCCATCTACACTAGACCCACCTGCCCACACCGACCAACATGCCCCATCTACACTAGTCCCACCTGCCCACACCGACCAACATGCCCCATCTACACTAGTCCCAACTGCCCACACCGACCAACATGTCCCATCTACAGTAGTCCCACCTGCCCACACTGACCAACATGCCCCATCTACACTAGTCCCACCTCCCCACACCGACCAACATGCCCCATGTACCCTAGTCCCACCTGCCCACACTGGCCAACATGCCCCTTCTACACTAGTCCCACCTGCCCACACCGACCAACATGCCCCTTCTACACTAGTCCCACCTGCCCTCACCGACCAACATGCCCCATCTACACTAGTCCCACCTGCCCACACCGACCAACATGCCCCATCTACACTAGTCCCACCTGCCCACAACGACCAACATGCTCCATCTACACTAGTCCCACCTGCCCACACCGACCAACATGCCCCATCTACACTAGTCCCACCTGCCCACACGACCAACATGCCCCATCTACACTAGTCCCACCTGCCCACACCGACCAACATGCCCCATCTACACCGGCCAACATGCCCTATCTACAGTAGTCCCACTTGCCCACACCAACCATCATGCCCCATCTACACTAGTCCCACCTGCCCACACCGAACATCATGCCCCATCTACACTAGTCCCACCTGCCCACACCGACCAACATGCCCCATCTACTCTAGTCCCACCTGCCCACACCGAACAACATGCCCCATCTACATCAGTCCCACCTGCCCACACCGACCAACATGCCCCATCTTCACTAGTCCCACATCGACCAACGTGCCCCATCTACACTAGTCCCACCTGCCCACACCGACCAACATATCCCATCTACAGTAGTCCCACCTGCCCACACTGACCAACATGCCCCATCTACACTAGTCCCACCTGCCCACACCGACCACAATGCCCCATCTACACTAGTCCCACCGGCCCACACCGAACAACATGCCCCATCTACACTAGTCCCACCTGCCCACACTGACCAATATGCCCCATCTACACTAGTCAACATGCCCCATCTACACTAGTCCCACCAGCCCACATTGACCAACATGCCCCATCTACACTAGTCCCATCTGCCCACACCGAACAACATGCCCCATCTACACTAGTCCCACCTACCCACACCGACCAACAGGCCCCATCTACACCGGCCAACATGCCCCATCTACACCGGCCAACATGCCCCATCTACACTAGTCCCACCTGCCCCCACCGACCAACATGCCCCATCTACACTAGTCCCACCTGCCCACAACGACCAACATGCCCCATCTACACCGGCCAACATGCCCCATCTACAGTAGTCCCACCTGCCCACACTGACCAACATGCCCCATCTACACTAGTCCCACCTGCCCACACCGACCAACATGCCCCATCTTCACTAGTCCCACCGGCCCACACCGAACAACATGCCCCATCTACACTACTCCCACCTGCCCACACTGACCAATATGCCCCATCTACACTAGTCCCACCGGCCCACACCGAACAACATGCCCCATCTACACTAGTCCCACCTGCCCACACCGACCAACATGCCCCATCTACACTAGTCCCACCTGCCCACACCGACCAACATGCCCCATCTACACCGCCTAACATGCCCCATCTACAGTAGTCCCACCTGCCCACACTGACCAACATGCCCCATCTACACTAATCCCACCTGCCTACACTGACCAACATGCCCCATCTACACTAGTCCCACCTGCCCACACCGACCAACATGCCCCTTCTACACTAGTCCCACCTCCCCACACCGACCAACATGCCCCATCTTCACTAGTCCCACATCGACCAACATGCCCCATCTACACCAGTCCCACCTGCCCACACGGACCAACGTGCCCCATCTACACTAGTCCCACCCGCCCACATTGAACAACATGCCCCATCTACACTAGTCCCACCTCCCCACACCGACCAACATGCCCCATCTACACTAGTCCCACCTGCCCACACAGACCAACATTCCCCATCTACACTAGTCCCACCTGCCCACATTGAACAACATGCCCCATCTACACTAGTCCCACCTCCCCACACCGACCAACATGCCCCATGTACACTAGTCCCACCTGCCCACACCGGCCAACATGCCCCATCTACAATAGACCCACCTGCCCACACCGACCAACATGCCCCATCTACACCGGCCAACATGCCCCATCTACACTAGTCCCACCTGCCCACAACAACCAACATGCTCCATCTACACTAGTTCCACCTGCCCACACCGACCAACATGCCCCAACTACACTAGTCCCACCTGCCCACACGACCATCATGCCCCATCTACACTATGTCCCACCTGCCCACACAACCAACATGCCCCATCTACACTAGTCCCACCTGCCCACACCGACCAACATGCCCCATCTACACCGTCCAACATGCCCCATCTACAGTAGTCCCACTTGCCCACACCGACCAACATGCCCCATCTACACTAGTCCCACCTGCCCACACCGACCAACATGCCCCATCTACACTAGTCCCACCTGCCCACACCGACCAACATGCCCCATCTACACTAGTCCCACATGCCCACACGACCATCATGCCCCATCTACACTAGTCCCACCTGCCCACACCGACCAACATGCCCCATCTACACCGTCCAACATGCCCCATCTACAGTAGTCCCACTTGCCCACACCGACCAACATGTCCCATCTACAGTAGTCCCACCTGCCCACAACGAACATCATGCCCCATCTACACTAGTCCCACCTGCCCACACCGATCAACATGCCCCATCTACACTAGTTCCACCTGCCCACACCGACCAACATGCCCCATCTACACCGGCCAACATGTCCCATCTACAGTAGTCCCACCTGCTGTTGGTCGCATGGACCAACATTCCCCATCTACACTAGTCCCACCTGCCCACACCGACCAACATGCCCCATCTACACCGTCCAACATGCTCCATCTACACTAGTTCCACCTGCCCACAACGACCAACATGCTCCATCTACACTAGTCCCACCTGCCCACACTGACCAACATGCCCCATCTACACTAGTCCCACTTGCCCACACCGACCAACATGCCCCATCTACACTAGTCCCACCTGCCCACACCGACCAACATGCCCCATCTATACCGCCCAACATGCCCCATCAACAGTAGTCCCACCTGCCCACACCGACCAACATTCCCCATCTACACTAGTCCCACCTGCCCACACCGAACATCATGCCCCATCTACACTAGTCCCACCTGCCCACACCGACCAACATGCCACATCTACACTAGTCCCACCTGCCCACACCGACCAACATGCCCCATCTACACCGTCCAACATGCCCCATCTACACTATTTCCACCTGCCCACAACGACCAACATGCTCCATCTACACTAGTCCCACCTGCCCACAATGACCAACATGCCCCATCTACACTAGTCCCACCTGCCCACACCGACCAACATGCCCCATCTACACTTGTCACACCTGCCCACACTGACCAATATACCCCATCTACAATAGTCCCACCTCCCCACACCGACCAACATGCCCCATCTACACTAGTCCCACCTGCCCACACCGACCAACATGCCCCATCTACACTAGTCCCACCTGCCCACACCGACCAACATACCCCATCTACACTAGTCCCACCTGCCCACACCGACCAACATGCCCCATCTACACTAGTCCCACCTGCCCACACTGACCAACATGCCCCATCTACACCGGCCAACATGCCCCATCTACACTAGTCCCACCTGCCCACAACGACCAACATGCTCCACCTACCCTAGTCCCACCTGCCCACACCGACCAACATGCCCCATCTGCACTAGTCCCACCTGCCCACACTGACCAACATGCCCCATCTACTCTAATCCCACCTGCCCACACCGGCCAACATGCCCCATCTACACTAGTCCCACCCACCCACACCGACCAACATGCCCCATCTACACTAGTCCCACCCGCCCACACCGAACAACATGCCCCATCTACACTAGTCCTACCACCCCACACCGACTAACATGCCCCATCTACACTAGTCCCACTCGCCCACACCGACCAACATGCCCCATATACACTAGTCCCACCTGCCCACACCTGCCAACATGCCCCATTTACACCGGCCAACATGCCCCATCTACACTAATTCCAACTGCCCACACCAACTAACATGCCACATCTACACTAGTCCTACCTGCCCACACCGACCAACATGCCCCATCTACACTAGTCCCACCTGCCCACACCGACCAACAGGCCCCAGCTACACTAGTCCCACCTGCCCACACCGACCAACATTCCACATCTACACCGTCCAACATGCCCCATCTACACTAGTCCCACCTGCCCACACCGACCAACATGCCCCATCTACACTAGCCCCACCTGCCCACACCGAACATCATGCCCCATCTACACTAGTCCCACCTGCCCACACCGACCAACATGCCCCATCTACACTAGTCCCACCAGCCCTCACCGACCAACATGCCCCATCTACTCTAGTCCCACCTGCCCACACCGGCCAACATGCCCCATATACACTAGTCCCACCTGCCCACACCTGCCAACATGCCCCATCTACACCGGCCAACATGCCCTATCTACACTAGTCCCACCTGCCCACACCGACCAACATGCCCCATCTACACTAGTCCCACCTGCCCACACTGACCAACATGCCCCATCTACACCAGTCCCACCTGCCCACACCGACCAACATGCCCCATCTTCACTAGTTCCACATCGACCAACGTGCCCCATCTACACTAGTCCCACCTGCCCACACCGACCAACATGCCCCACCTACACTAGTCCCACCTGCCCACACTGACCAACATGCCCCATCTACACTAGTCCCACCTCCCCACACCGACCAACATGCCCCATCTACACTAATCCCACCTGCCCACACCGACTAACATGCCCCATCTACACTAGTCCCACTCGCCCACACCGACCAACATGCCCCATATACACTAGTCCCACCTGCCCACACCTGCCAACATGCCCCATCTACACCGGCCAACATGCCCCATCTACACTAGTCCCACCTGCCCACACCGACCAACATGCCCCATCTACACCGTCCAACATGCCCCATCTACACTAGTCCCACCTGCCCACACCGACCAACATGCCCCACCTACACTAGTCCCACCTGCCCACACTGACCAACATGCCCCATCTACACTAGTCCCACCTCCCCACACCGACCAACATGCCCCATCTACACTAGTCCCACCTGCCCACACCGACCAACATGCCCCATCTACACTAGTCCCACCTGCCCACACCGTCCAACATGCCCCATCTACACTAGTTCCACCTGCCCACAACGACCAACATGCTCCATCTACACTAGTCCCACCTGCCCACACTGACCAACATGCCCCATCTACACTTGTCACACCTGCCCACACTGACCAATATACCCCATCTACAATAGTCCCACCTGCCCACACTAGTCAACATGCCCCATCTACACTAGTCCCACCAGCCCACACCGGCCAACATCCCCATCTACACTAGTTCCACCTGGCCACACCGACCAACATGCCCCATCTACACTAGTCCCACCTGCCCACACTGACCAACATGCCCCATCTACACTAGTCCCACCTGCCCACACCGACCAACATGCCCCATCTACACCGTCTAACATGCCCCATCTACACTAGTCCCACCTGCCCACACCGGCCAACATGCCCCATCTACACCAGTCCCACCTGCCCACACCGACCAACATGCCCCATCTTCACTAGTCCCACATCGACCAACGTGCCCCATCTACACTCGTCCCACCTGCCCACATTGAACAACATGCCCCATCTACACTAGTCCCACCTCCCCACACCGACCAACTTGCCCCATGTACACTAGTCCCACCTGCCCACACCGGCCAACATGCCCCATCTACACTAGTCCCACCTGCCCACATCGACAAACATGCCCCATCTACACTAGTCCCACCTGCCCACACCGACCAACATGCCCCATCTACACTAGTCCCACCTGCCCACACTGACCAACATGCCCCATCTACACCGGCCAACATGCCCCATCTACACTAGTCCCACCTGCCCACAACGACCAACATGCTCCATCTACACTAGTCCCACCTGCCCACACCAACCAACATGCCCCATCTGCACTACTCCCACCTGCCCACACTGACCAACATGCCCCATCTACACTAGTCCCACCAGCCCACACCGGCCAACATGCCCCATCTACACTAGTCCCACCCGCCCACACTGACCAACATGCCCCATCTACACTAGTCCCACCCGCCCACACCGAACAACATACCCCATCTACACTAGTCCTACCTCCCCACACCGACTAACATGCCCCATCTACACTAGTCCCACTCGCCCACACCGACCAACATGCCCCATATACACTAGTCCCACCTGCCCACACCTGCCAACATGCCCCATCTACACCGGCCAACATGCCCCATCTACACTAGTCCCACCTGCCCACACCGACTAACATGCCCCATCTACATTAGTCCCACCAGCCCATACCGGCCAACATGCCCCATCTACACTAGTCCCACCTGCCCACACCGACCAACATGCCCCAGCTACACTAGTCCCACCTGCCCACACCGACCAACATTCCACATCTACACCGTCCAACATGCCCCATCTACACTAGTCCCACCTGCCCACACCGACCAACATGCCCCATCTACACTAGTCCCACCTGCCCACACCGGCAAACATGCCCCATCTACACTAGTCCCACCCACCCGCACCGACCAACATGCCCCATCTACACTAGTCCCACCTGCCCACACCGACCAACATGCCCCATCTACACAAGTCCCACCTGCCCACACCGACTAACATGCCCCATCTACACTATTCCCACCTGCCCACACCGACTAACATGCCCCATCTACACTAGTTCCAACTGCCCACACCGACTAACATGCCCCATCTACATTAGTCCCACCTGCCCACACCGACCAACATGCTACATCTACACTAGTCCCACCTGCCCACACCTGCCAACATGCCCCATCTATACCGTCCAACATGCTACATCTACACTAGTCCCAACTGCCCACACTGACCAACATTCCACATCTACACCGTCCAACATGCCCCATCTACTCTAGTCCCACCTGCCCACACCGACCAACCTGCCCCATCTACACCAGTCCCAGCTGCCCACACCGACCAACATGCCCCATCTACACAAGTCCCACGTGCCCACACCGACCAACCTGCCCCATCTACACCAGTCCCAGCGGCCCACACCGACCAACATGCCCCATCTACACTAGTTCCACCTGCCCACACCGACCAACATGCCCCATTTACACTAGTCCCACCTGCCCACACCGACTAACATGCCCCTTCTACACTAGTCCCACCAGCCCACACCGGCCAA
>NW_027602136.1:0-5000 GCF_053455715.1 Rhinoraja longicauda | reverse complement strand
AGACCATTGACCGCCCGCTGCCTGGACCCACGAATGGCCATCTTGGCCAGGCCCAACAGCAAACCGACAGGGAAATCCCACCCTCCTGACCGGCCCTCCCCACTCCCAGCCCCGAGCCCAAACACCAGGATTGTAGGACTGAAATGCAGCCAAAACTTGAGGAGCAACCCCTTCAGATACTCATACAGGGGCAGCAACCTCACATACTCCATGTACATGTGGAACACGGACTCTTCCTCGCCGCAGAAAATACAGGCGGCCGGCGAGTCCAAGAACCGACTCAAAAATTTATTACACACAACGGCTCTGTGCAACACTCTCCACCCCAGGTCCCCGATGTAAAGGGGGAGGACTCCCTTGTAGAGAGACCTCCACTGGGGACCACCCCCGCCATCAGGTGGCAACACGGATCGCCAAAGCGTATCCGGACGGAAGACGAAGGCGAGGAGGTGCAGAGTGTGCAGGAGCATCCTATACAGTAAACGTCTGCCTGCATCACGGAACGGCACGCTGGGCATCTGGGAGAGGCGGCTCAAGTTGTGTGGGGCCGGCTCCCGGGAAATATTCCGGAGCCTGGGCCCGATGAGCAGTTCCGGCGGAGCGGGGGTAAGCTCGGCCGGAATCACTCCAAGCTCACGCCGCTCCCCAACACCCACCGTGACAGCGTGAGGACCGGCCCCCCCCAACAGCCACAACACCCCCCTCCCCCACAGCCACAACACCCCCCTCCCCCACAGCCACAACACCCCCCTCCCCCACAGCCACAACACCCCCCTCCCCCACAGCCACAACACCCCCCTCCCCCTGAGGAGCAACAGGGTGAGGACCGCCCCCCCCCACAGCCACAACACCCCCCTCCCCCTGAGGAGCAACGCTCTGACTGAAGATGACCAAATTCCTCACTCTCAACACATCGCGGTAAAAGCTTGGCATGTCCCGCGTGGCGGGTCGACTGATGCCCGCCACCGGGAGCCGCCAAACCCTCCTTAGGCACTGGCCCTGGCGGAAAAAATACGTGGCCAGAGCGTGCCACCTGGGAGGGTGCTCCGCGTACACGTACCTCCGCAGAGTCCTGAGACGGAGAGCCGCCACCTAGGTACGCACGCATACCAAGGACTGGCCACCCTCCTCTAGCGGGAGACTCAGGACTGCTGCTGAGACCCAGTGTTTCCTCCCTCCCCAAAAGAAATCCACTAACCTCTTCTGTACAGCATTTACAAAGGTAGAGGCCACAAGAGTGGCCAGCCGGTACCATAACATTGAGGCCACCAGCTGGTTTATGACCAGCACCCTACCCTGGAAAGAAATAACCCTAAGCAAGCCTGACCAGCGTCCCAGCCGGGCGACGACTTTCGTCTCTAGCTCCTGCCAGTTCGCCGGCCAAGCATCCTCAGTGGGACTCAGGTAGATCCCCAGGTAGAGGAGGTGCGTGGTGCTCCACGCATAATCCTTCATCTCTTCCGGCAGGGAGTCCACCTGCCACTGGCCCACTAGAAGTCCGGAGCACTTACTCCAGTTGATCCTAGCGGACGAAGCAGCTGAGAACACCTGCAGACATGGAGCACCCCTGGCGTACCCCCCTCCCAAAGCGAATGGGAGCCAACAATGCACTGTTAATCTTCACGCGACACTCTGCTGCGGTGTACAAAAGCCGGACCCGGGCCACAAAATGCGGTCCAAAACCGAACGCTTGCAGTGTCCCGAGGAGGTAATCCTGAGGTAGTCCCGAGGAGGTCCACCCTGTCAAAGGCCTTCTCCTGATCCAGGGATAGAAAAGCAGCTGACTGACCAGTGCCCTGGGCCAGATGGATCAGGTCCCTAACCAAATGGATGTTATCTTGGATGGACCGACCAGGGACTGTATAGGAATGGTCAGGGTGGATCATTTGGGATAGTACGGAGCCCAGGCGATTTGCCATCGCCCGTGCAAAAACTTTATACTCTGTACAGAGGAGAGAGACCGGGCGCCAGTTCTTCAACAGGCGGAGTTCGCCCTTCTTGGGTAGCAGGACAACGACTGCCCTGCACCACGAGAGGGGCATCTCCCCGGTCGCCAGGCTCTCCCCCAGAACCTTCATGTAGTCACCCCCCAGGACATCCCAGAAGGCTCTAACAAACTCAACCGTCAGCCCATCCAGCCCAGGGGACTTACCCCTTCTGAGCTGGTGCAGGGCACCAGTCACCTCCTCCAATGATAAGGGGTCATCAAGCTGTTTAAACACCCCTCTATCTATAGTCGGTAGCCTCTCCCACAGAACCCGCTGAGCCTCCCCGCTGACACCATCCGCGGAGAACAGCGTTCCATAAAAGGACCGAACTAACGCACTAATCCCCTCTGGGTCTGTGACCGAGGAGCCATCGTCCGCGAGCAGCTCGACGAGCTGTTTGCGGGCTCCTCGCCCTTTCTCCAGAGAGAGAAAGAAAGGTGAAGCCCGGTCCAGATCGTGCAGCATCTGGACTCGCGACCTCACGTAAACACCTCGGGACCTCACGCTCAAGCTGCAGGTCCCTCAGTGCTTCCTTCCTCTCCTGAAACTCTCCCCACTCACAGGAGTCCTCACCGACCCGACCCAAGCGAGACTCTGCATCGAGTAACTCCATCACAAAATGGCGGCGCTGCCATAGCAGCTGCGGCTTACCTGCTGTCCATTTGTCTTTGTGTTTTTGTTGTTTTTTTGTCTTAACTGTAGTTGTGATGTCGTGTTTTTGTGTTTGTGTACTATGTGTGGGTGTGGGGGGGAGGGGGGGGGAACTGTAAAATTGTAAATAGGTGTCCCTTCGGAACGGAGACCCGACCTTTGTTTTCTGGGTGTTGTCTCCGTTCCTGCTGCGGCCTACCATCGGCCCAACTCCTGGAGCTGGCGGCCTCCAGGGCTCTGGTTCGCTGAGCCCGCGGACCGAACTTACCATCAGCGGAGCCGGCCGTCTTCGGAGGCTGCGGGAGCGGCTGCGACTCGCCTTAGACTCGGCCCGCTGCGGACCGTCCGGCGCGGCCTGCAACCACAACAACCTGACTGCGGGAGAAGACAGCAGGAGAAGGGAAAGACATTGTGGCCTTCCATCACAGTGAGGAGAGGACTGGAGGAGGAGACTCACTGTGATGGATGTTTCTTTTTTTGTGTGTTTTTAGGGTTGTGTAATTTGAATGCCTATTTAATGCTTTTATTGTTGGACTGTGGGTGACTGAATTTCGTCCAATATTGGATGACAAATAAAGCTATCTTGAATTTCTTGAATCTTGAGTCGCTCGACCGCCGCGTCCCGCCTTCTGGTCAACCCTCCCGTGTAGTCCTGACAGAAAAGACGGATGTAAGCTTTCCCCACATCCCACCACTGTTTAAGGGAAGGGAAGCCCCTCTGCCTCTCTCTCCACTTCACCCAGAACCGCCTGAAAGACTCCCGGAATCGGCGACCCTCCAGCAGCTGGTTATTAAAGTGCCAGTACGCGGACCCAGCCCGTGTGCGCGCTGGAATAAAATCCACTCGCACCAGGCAGTAGTCCGAACATGGCACCGTCCGCATAGAGGCCGCCGAGACCCGGGAGACATACACTCTGGAGATGTACACACGGTCGATACGGGAACCACCCCCCTCAGACCTCCGCAAAAACGCGTTGGATCAGGGTGGAGATTCCGCCACGCATCGACCAACTCGAAAGATTCAATCAACTTCTTCGCCACTGCAAGGGCACACTGAATACCAGAGCGATCTCGCGCCTCAAGGGTACAATTGAAATCCCCCCAAGGAAGACACACTCTCCGCAATCAATGGTGCTCAGCAGAGCAGTCACCTCCTGAAGTAACCGCGCCTGCATCGTGCCGGTGCTGGGGGCGTACACGTTAATGAAATGTAACGGCACGCCATCCAGGATCACGGCCAGATAGAGCAAACGGCCTGGCACAACTTCCTGGACCTTCACAATCTCTGGCTGGAAAGTCGGGGCCAACAGGAAAGCCACCCCACTTGACTTTGTACTGAGGTGGCCCATGTAGACCCCCCCCTCCCACTCCAGGACCCAGGTGGGCTCGTCACTAACAACAGTGTGCGTCTCTTGTAGAAAGCTCACTGCATACTTCCCCTCTCTGAGGACCGATAGATGGTGAAACCTACGAAGGTCCCCCCTTCCACCGTTTATATTTAGGCTAACTACTGTGAACTTGAACGCTCACTAGATTTATTCCTCAAGCTCCTTGTGGGAGTGAAGCCCCTCTCTTTTAGGAGCTTCAAAAACTCCCCGAATTGACGCTTATCACAAGCACCTAGAGCATTATCCCTACTGTTAAGGATAGCACTAAGTGTCCGGTTAGTTCCCCCCCAGGTCTGGCCACCGTTCGGTAGCTAGCCGGACTTTGATCCTACTGTGCTGATGTTCATGCAAAAACTCTCGAATCTCAATGATGCCGGCCGCTCGAGCCACAGCACTGGAGTCCTGGCATTCTGCCAACACACTGACACCTGAAGCAACATCTTCCTCCTCCCTGCACTCAAGGTCATGGCCCAGATTTGGCAGACTGCCACTGGCTGCCAGCTCGCTCTCTTCACTGTGTAAGCTGGCTCCAACACCCTCCCCCCCCTCCGGCATGATCCCACCCCCGGGATCAATGTCGAGGGAGAGTCCTGACGCCTCCAACAGCGGTGAGCCGGCCAGTGTATGGCCAGGCTCCTGCACACTCTCCCCGCCCTCTACAACTGGGCCTGGGGAAGAACAAAAACAGGGCGCCCCCAGGGCCCGCGGTCCACCTTCACCCCCGGACTCCGACTGAGAGACACGACCCGCAACAGCCCCGTCCCCCTCCGCATCCAGGGAACCCACTCCCCCAGCATCACCCAGAGAGTCTCCATCCTCCACCACCAGGGGAGTACCCTCACTGGGGCCCACTGAAGGAGCCAGTGTTTCTGGACTCTCTCCTACTTCCTCAGCCTGTGGGGCAGCGCACCCCTCAGTCACTCTCGTAGCTCTAATGAGGAGCATAGGCTGGGAAACCACCCCTACAGCCGAG
>NW_027602135.1:0-48168 GCF_053455715.1 Rhinoraja longicauda | reverse complement strand
GGTCAGGTGCTCTACTGACCCCGGGGTAAAGGTCGCGTCGGGTTCCAGTTTGCGACGAGGGAACGCTGGGCTCCAGCTGATCCCCCATGGCCGGCAGGGGAACCCCTGCTCCTCCCGAATCGGGGAAGGGACGGTGAGGGAATCGCGGGGCTCCGGGATGGGATCAGCTCCAGTCCAGGCCGGAGCGAAGCCAGCAAACTCCGGGTGCGAGCAGTCAGGGGCAGGGGTCAGGGTGGGTCAGGGGTCGCGGTGGGTCACAGTGGGTCAGGGGTCACAGTGGGTCAGGTGTCCCTTTGGGTCAGGGGTGAGGAAGGGTCAGGATATGGGACAGGAGGGGGTTTGAGAGGAGTCAGGGTCAGGGGTGCAGGAAAGGTAAGGGTCAGGATGATGTCAAGGGTCAGGTTCCGGGACAGGGTCAGGCCAGGTCTCTGTAACACAACAACTGAGGACGACACTCCACCGCTGAGATAAACCAGGAAACTGGTGAGAGGCTGCAGCCTCGATCGCAACACCCAACCACCGGAAATGTAGAAAAACAGTTTCCAGTTGCCAGGAAACAGCCGACACTCAACAGGGAAATAACCCAGAGCAGAACAACAGAGAAAATATGTGTTACTGATACAAGAGTGTTTACAGTGTGGTGTGTATCAGTGTTACAGTGAGGTTGTATCAGTGTTACAGTGATGGTGTGGGGTGTATCAGTGTTACAGTGAGTGGTGTGGGGTGTATCAGTGTTACAGTGGGGGTGTGGGGTGTATCAATGTTACAGTGAGGCGTGGATCAGTGTTGCATTAGGCAGTGAGGGGGTAGAGTGTTACAGTGAGGGCTGTATTGGAGTTATATTGAGGGGTGTGGGGTGTATCAGTGTTACAGTGAGGGGTGTGGGGTGTATCAGTGTTACAATGAGGGGTGTATCAGTGTTACAGTGAAGGGTGTGGGTACCTCGGGACAAGTGACAAGAAACGAAACTGAACTGGGATGTATCAGTGTTACAGAGAGTAGTCTGGCTAAAAGACTGTGCATTCACCTCATCACTCTCTAGATTATAATTGGACCACCCCTCAGCCCTGTGATCCATGGAACAAAGTCTTAATCTGTCCAACCTCTCCCTATAGTAGTTTGAAGAAGGGTCTTGACCCGAAACGTCACCCATTCCTTCTCTCCTGAGATGCTGCCTGACCTGCTGAGTTCCTCCAGCATTTTGTGAATAAATAATCTCCCTATAGCTGAGTGCCTCTAGTCCTGCCAACATACTGAGAAATCTCTGAACTTTTTCCAGCTTAATAATATCCTTTCTGCAGCAGTGTGACCAAAACTGAACGCAATACTCGAGATTCAGGCACACTAACGTCTTCTCATAATGTCCCAACTTCTCCACTCAATACTGTGACTGATGAAGGCCAATGTGTCGAAAGCCTCCTTTATCACCCTATCCACCTGTGATGCCACTTTCAGGGAACAACGTGCCTGTACTCTGCAATCCCTCTGCTCTACAACAGTGCCGTACATTCACTGTGAAGGTCCTCGCCTGGTTTGACTTCCCAAACTCACCTAATTGTACTTATTTGCATTAAACTCCATTAGCCATTCCTCAACCAATTTGCCCAGCTGATCAAGATCCTGCAGTAATTTTAATAACCATCTTCACTTTTATGACACAATCCAGTTCAGTGTCATTTGCAAACTTACTAATCATGCCTCACTTTGTACAACAATGGGCCCAGCACCGAACCCCGAAGCACAGCACTAGACAAGGCCTTCGGTGTGAAAATCATCCTGCCACCTCTTGCTCTGCTTCCTTCCATGAAGCCAATTCCACATCCAGTTTACGAGCTCCCCTTGGATCCCATGTGATCTAACGTTCCAGAGCAGACTATCGTGAAGAACCTTTTCAAATGCCTTGCTAAAGTCCATAGCGAAAATGTCTATGGCCTTGCCCTTGTCAACCTTTTTCATTACTTCAAAAAACTCAATCAAATACATCAGACACAATCTCTCACGTACAAAACCATGCTGATGACACCATTATTATTTATAATATAAAATTTATATATAAACTAAGTTTATATATATATATATGAGTGTGTGCGTGTGTATACTTTATATCCATAAATAAAAAGGTTCACATATATAAACCTATTTTGGTGTTTATTATGGTGTTTATAGGGTAGAATGTTTACTCTGCTGTTGTGTTACGGTAACAATTTCAGTGTGGAGGAAGGAAATGCAAATTCTGTTTGAAGAAAGGTCTCGACCTGAAACGTCACCCATTCCTTCTCTCCAGAGATGTTGCTTGTCCCGCTGAGGTACTCCAGCATTTTGTATCTACCAAGGAACTGCAAATGTTTTAAACTGAAGATAGACACAAAATGCTGGCGTATCCCAGCGGGACAGGCAGCATCTCTGGAGAGAAGGAATGGGTGACTTTTCATGGACAATAGACAATAGACGATAGGTGCAGGAGTAGGCCATTCAGCCCTTAGAGGCAGCACCGCCATTCAATGTGATCATGGCTGATCACTCTCAATCAGTACCCCGTTCCTGCCTTCTCCCCATACCCCTTCACTCCGCTATCCTTAAGAGCTCTCTCCAGCTCTCTCTTGAAAGCATCCAACGAACTGGCCTCCACTGCCTTCTGAGGCAGAGAATTCCACACCTTCACCACTCTCTGACTGAAAAAGTTCTTCCTCATCTCCGTTCTAAATGGCCTACCCCTTATTCTTAAACTGTGGCCCCTTGTTCTGGACTCCCCCAACATTGGGAACATGTTTCCTGCCTCTAATGTGTCCAATCCCCTAATTATCTTATATGTTTCAATAAGATCCCCCCTCATCCTTCTAAATTCCTGTGTATACAAGCCTAATTGCTCCAGCCTTTCAACATACGACAGTCCCGCCATTCCGGTAATTAAGCTAGTGAACCTACGCTGCACGCCCTCAATAGCAAGAATATCCTTCCTCAAATTTGGAGACCAAAACTGCACACAGTACTCCAGGTGCGGTCTCACCAGGGCCCGGTACAACTGTAGAAGGACCTCTTTGCTCTTGTTATGAAAGCCAACATTCCATTGGCTTTCTTCACTGCCTGCTGTACCTGCATGCCTCCTTTCAGTGACTGATGCACTAGGACACCCAGATCTCGTTGAACATCCCCTCTTCCTAACTTGACACCATTAAGATAATAATCTGCCTTTCTATTCTTACTTCCAGTGAATAACCTCATACTTATCTACATTAAACTGCATCTGCCATGTATCCGCCCACTCACACAACCTGTCCAAGTCACCCTGCAGCCTTATTGCATCTTCCTCACAATTCACACTACCCCCCAGCTTAGTATCATCTGCAAATTTGCTAATGGTACTTTTAATCCCTTCATCTGTCATTAATGTATATCGTTAATAGCTGGGGTCCCAGCACCGAACCTTGCGGTACCCCACTGGTCACTGCCTGCCATTCCGAAAGGGACCCATTTATCCCCACTCTTTGCTTTCTGTCTGTCATCCAATTTTCTATCCATGTCAGTACCCTACCCCCAATACCATGTGCTCTAATTTTGCCCACTAATCTCCTATATGGGACCTTGGCGAAGGCTTTCTGAAAGTCGAGGTACACCACATCCACTGACTCTCCCCTGTCAATTTTCCTAGTTACATCCTCAAAAAATTCCAGTAGATTTGTCAAGCATGATTTCCCCTTCGTAAATCCATGCTGACTCGGAATGATCCTGTTACTGCTATACAAATGCTCAGCAATTTCGTCTTTTATAATTGACTCCAGCATCTTCCCCACCACTGATGTCAGATTAACTGGTCTATAATTACCCGTTTTCTCTCTCCCTCCTTTCTTAAAAAGTGGGATAACATTTGCTATCCTCCAATCCACAGGAACTGATCCTGAATCTATAGAACATTGAAAAATGATCTCCAATGCTTCCACTATTTCTAGAGCCACCTCCTTAAGTACCCTGGGATGCAGACCATCAGGCCCTGGGGATTTATCAGCCTTCAGTTCCATCAGCCTACCCAAAACCATTTCCTGCCTAATGTGGATTTCCTTCAGTTCCTCCATCACCCTAGGTTCTCCGGCCCCTAGAACATTTGGGAGATTGTGTGTATCTTCCTCAGTGAAGACAGATCCAAAGTAACGGTTTAACTCGTCTGCCATTTCTTTGTTCCCCATAATAAATTCCCCTGCTTCTGTCTTCAAGGGACCCACATTTGCCTTGACTATATTTTTCCTCTTCGCGTACCTAAAAAAACTTTTGCTATCCTCCTTTATATTATTGGCTAGTTTACCCTCGTACCTCATCTTTTCTCCCCGTATTGTCTTTTTAGTTAACTTTTGTTGCTCTTTAAAAGAGTTCCAATCCTCTGTCTTCCCACTCTTCTTTGCTATGTTATACTTCCTCTCCTTAATTTTTATGCTGTCCTTGACTTCCCTTGTCAGCGACAGGTGTCTCTTACTCCCCTTAGAGTCTTTCTGCCTCTTTGGGATAAATTGATCCTGCAACCTCTGCATTATTCCCAGGAATACCTACCATTGCTGTTCTACCGTCTTCCCTGCTAGGGCCTCCTTCCAGTCAATTTTGGCCAGCTCCTGCCTCATGCCTCTGTAATCCCCTTTGCTATACTGTAATACTGACACTTCCGATTTTCCCTTCTGCCTTTCCATTTGCAGAGTAAAACTTATCATGTTGTGATCACTGCCTCCTAATGGCTCTTTTACCTCTAGTCCCCATATCAGATCAGGATCATTACACAACACTAAATCCAGAATTGCCTTCTCCCTAGTAGGCTCCAGTGCAAGCTGTTCTAAGAATCCATCTCGATGGCACTCTACAAACTCTCTTTCCTGGGGTCCATTTCCAACCTGATTTTCCCAGTCTACCTGCATATTGAAATCTCCCATAACCACCGTAGCATTACATTTGTGACACGCCAATTTTATCTCCTGATTCAACTTGCACCCTATGTCGAGGCTACTGTTTGGGGGCCTATAGATAACTCTCATTAGGGTCTTTTTACCCTTACAATTCCTCATTTCTATCCATACCGATTCAACATCTCCTGATTCTATGTCACCCCTTGCAAGGGAAGAGAGGAATGCATGGCCTTTTATTCTGAGGCTGTGGCCTCTGATCTTAGACTCTGCCACGAGTGGCAACATCCTCTCCACATCCACCCTGTCGAGGCCATTCACTTTTTAACGCTGTCTCTCTCTAACCCCCCTCCCCCCCCAGGGAGATGGAATATGCACTTGGTCTGGGTTTTTTAGGGTGGCATAGTGGCGCCGTGGTAGATCCTGATCTTGCCTACTGTCCGGCTGGAGTTTACATATTCTCACTGTGAAATACTGCAACCCTGCATATCTCGCACACAAAATGATGCAAATCTTACCATGAATGACAGAAATAAGAAGTGTTATCCATGTTTATGAAGTTCATTTTTGAATTATTTAAAATTGAGGGTGTTGGTGCAATATACTGCTAACACACAAATGCGTCGTTATGAGATATTCACATTTAAAAAATCCATAAATCACAAACCAATTTGACCAACTTATCTGTTGAATTTAGATATGAAATTTTTACAGGTTGTAGGGTGGTGGATAAGGATCGTATTCATGCATGTAACTCATTTTAATAAAAAAGGTGTTTAGAAATCTTTGCAAAGTAATTAAAAATAAATAACTAAAATATCACATTTACATAAGTATTCAGACCCTTTGCTACGACACTCAAAATTGAGTTTATGTTCATCCTGTTTCCATTGATTATCCTTGAGATGTTTCTACAACTTGATTGGAGTCCACCAGTGGTAAACTAAATTGATTGGAAATGATTTGGAAAGGTACACCTGTCTACATAAGGTCCCACAGTTGACAGTGCATGTCCGAGCAAAAACCAAGCCATGAAGACGAAGGAATTGTCCGTAGACCCCCGAGACAGGATTGTGTCGAGACACAGATCTGGGGAAGGTTATAAAACAATTTTTGCAGCATGGCAGGTCCCGAAGAGCGCACTCGCCTCTGTCATTCTTAAATGGAAACATTTTGGAACCACCAGGACTTTTCATGGGGCTGGCCACCCGGCCAAACTGAGCAATCGGGGGAGAAGGGCCTTGATCAGGGAGGTGATCAAGAACCCGATGGTCACTCTGACAGAGCTCCAGGGTTCCTCTGTGAAGATGGGAGAATCTTCCAGAAGGACAACTATATCTGCAGCACTCCACCAATCTGGCCTTTATGGTAGCGTGGCCGGACGGAAGCCACTCCTCAGTAAAAGGCACATGACATCCCGCTTGGAGTTTGCCAAAAGGAACCAAAAGGATTCTCAGATTCTCTGGTCTAATGAAACCAAGATTGAACTCTTTAGCCTGAATGCCAAGCGGCACTGCTCATCACCTGGCCAATACCATACCTACGGTGAAGCATGATGATTGCATCATCATGGTGTGGGGATGTTTCTCAATGGCAGGAACTGGGAGACTAGTTAGGATCGAGGGAAACAGAGCAACGGCCCTAAGCACACAGCCAAAACAATGCAGGAGTGACTTTGTGACAAGTCTGTGAATGTCCTTGAGTGGCCCAGCCAGAGGCCGGACTTGAATCCAATTGAACTTGAGGGACCTGAAAACAGCTGTGCATCGACACTCCCTGTCCAACCTGACAGAGCTTGAGAGGATCTGCAGAAAAGAATGGGAGAAGTTTTCGCTTTTTTATTATGGGGTATTATGTGCAGATTGATAATAATAATAATAATAATATATTTATTTTATATAGCGCCTTAACACATGCACAAAGCGCTTTACAAATACAATTAACATAGAAACAAACAGACAAACTATCCTGACGGAAAAGCGGCGAATAATCAACGCCAGCGTCCTCTCACGTCAGGGTCCAGCAGTAGACATTAAAGAACACAAGACACACAGATACAATTTTTTACACAAAACAGCCATCACAGTGATTGCTCTCGGCATACCCTCACTGTGATGGAAGGCAAAGTCTTATCTCCTCCTCGTTCTTCTCCCGTGGCGCCACGAGGCGATCGAGGCTCCCAACCCCTTGAAGCCCCTACCGGGCGATGGAAAGTCCCAGGGTCGAGCCGAGCAGGCCGATGAAAGTCCTGAGCCCCCACCGGGCGATGGAAAATGCCGCGGCCGAGCCACGCAGGGCGATGAAAGTCCTGAGCCCCCACCGGGCGATGGAAAATGCCGCGGCCGAGCCACGCAGGGCGATGAGAGTCCTGAGCCCCCACCGGGCGATGTAAAGTGCTGCGGCCGAGCCACGCAGGGCGATGAGAGTCCTGAGTCCCCACCGGGCGATGTAAAGTGCTGCGGCCGAGCCACGCAGGGCGATGAGAGTCCTGAGTCCCCACCGGGCGATGTAAAGTGCCGCGGCCGGGCCACGCAGGGCGATGAGGGGCCTGCGGACGGGTTGATCGTGCCTCGTGCTTCGGGGCGGTCGAAGCTGCTGCGGCTGGAGCTCCCAAAAGCCGGTCGCCAGCCAGGGACCTGCGAACTCCCGATGTTGCGGTCTGCAGGGCCCACGGCCGAAGCCTCCGAGATGGTAAGTCCAGGCCCTGCGACCGGAGTCTTCGAGGTCGATCCCAGCTGGAGGCCGCCGACTCCACGATGTTAGGCCGTAGCGCGAACGGAGATACGACACGGTAAAGGTCGCATCTCCGTTGAGGAGGAGATTTAAAAAAAGGTTTCCCCCAACCCCCCCACCACCCCCCTACATACACAGAATTAAAAATAAAACAAAACGTACATTTAACATCAACATTGACTAAAAAACACAACAAAAAAAACGGAGAGACTGCCGGTGAGCCGCAGCTGCAGAACACAGCCACGCCCCAATGACCTTGTACACCAGTGACCTTGTACACCTTGGGTGACCTTGTACACCAGTCACTGAAAGTTGGCGTGCAGGTGCAGCAGGCAGTGAAGAAAGCTAATGACATGTTGGCCTTCATAACGAGAGGATTTCAGTATAGGAGTAAAAAGGTTCTTCTACACCTGTGCAGGGCCCTGGTAAGACCACATCTGGAGTATTGTGTACAGTTTTGGTCTCCTAATTTGAGGAAGGACATTCTTGTAATTAGAAACATAGAAAATAGGTGCAGGAGTAGGCCATTCAGCCCTTCGAGCCTGCACCGCTATTCAATATGATCATGGCTGATCATCCAGCTCAGTAGCCTGTACCTGCCTTCTCTCCATACCCCTGATCCCTTTAGCAAAAAGAGCCACATCTAACTCCCTCTTAAATTGAGGCAGTGCAGCGTAGGTTCACAAGATTGATCCCTGGAATGGAGGGACTGTCACATGAGGAATGTTTGAAAAGACTAGGCTTGTATTCACTGGGAGTTGAGAAGGACGAGAGGGGATCTTGTAGAGACATATAAAATTATAAAAGGACTGGACAAGCTAGATTCAGGAAAAATGTTCCCAATGTTGGGGAAGTCCAGAACCCAGGGACACAGTATAAAGGGGAGGCCATGTAAAACTGAGGTGAGAAGGAACTTTTTCACCCAGAGAGTTGTGAATTTGTGGAATTCACTGCCACAGAGGGCAGTAGAGGCCAAATGACTGGATGAATTTAAGAGAGAGTTAGATCGAGCTCTGGGTGCTTGTGGAATCAATGGATATGGGGAGAAGTTGGGCACAGGTTACTGATTGTGGATGATCAGCATGATCACAATGAATGGCGGTGCTAGGTTGAAGGGCCGAATGGTCCCCTCCTGCACCTATTTTCTATGTTTCTATAAAAAAAAACAAATTGAATCCATTTTGAAACAAGGCTGTAATGTAACAAAATGTGGAAAAGGTGAAGGGGTCTCAATACTTTCTGAATGCATTGGCCATTATTCATGTCTAAAGCTAGCACTTCTGTATTCAAGATTCAAGATTCAAGATAGCTTTATTTGTCATCCACAGTCCAACAATAAAAGCATTAAATAGGCATTAAAATTAAACAACCCCAAAAACACACAAAAAAAGAAACATCCATCAAAGAAACATCCATCACAGTGAGTCTCCTCCAGTCCTCTCCTCACTGTGATGGAAGGCCACAATGTATTTTCCCTTCTCCTGCTGTCCTCTCCTGCAGTCAGGTTGTTGTGGTTGCAGGCCGCGCCGGACGGTCCGCAGCGGCCCGAGCCTAAGGCGAGTCCCAGCCGCTTCCGCAGCCTCCAAAGACGGCCGGCTCCGCTGATGATAAGTCCGATCCGGGGCGGGCGAACACGCTGCTGTTGTTGCTGTTGCTGCACGTCGGGGCGGTCGTGGCTCCCGACATTGAAGCCCCCGCCCAGCAGAGAAATATCCCGCGGCATATCTTAGGCCGCGCCGGATGGTGAAATGTCCGCGACCCAAGCCCCGCGACCCGGGGCGGGCGAACACGCTGCCGCTGCCGGAACTCCCGATGTCGGCATCCACGCGGCCCGAGCCTAAGGCGAGTCGCAGACACTCCCGCAGCCTCCGAGGACGGCCGCTCCGCTGATGGTAAGTCTGGTCCGCGGGTTCTGCGAACCAGAGCCCTGGGGGCCGCCAGCTCCAGGAGTTGGGCCGATGGTAGGCCGCAACAGGAACGGAGACAACACCCAGAAAACAAAGGTCGGGTCTCCGTACGGAAGGGACACATATTTACAATTTTACAGTTCCCCCCCTCCCCCCCACATACACACATAGTACACTAACACAAAAACACGACATCACAACTACAATTAAGACAAAAAAACAACAAAAACACAAAGACAAATGGACCGCAGGTAAGCCGCAGCTGCTATGGCAGCGCCGCGATTTTGGAATTGGCGGTATCAGTGTAGGTATGTATTCATTACATTCGGAATTGTATCAGTGTAGGTATGTATTCATTACATTTCATTACACTAATATTGAGTGTGTGCATGACTGATTATATATGTATATAGAGGAATTCACAAGAAAGAAACTAGATATATATATATGTGTATATGCATATATATATATATGCATATACATAAACCGCAGGTCGAATTGTCATTATGGTTTATGTACATCATGTGAAAAATAAGATGAAGAGAGAAATAGAGTGTTGCTTTAAATCAAAGTTGCTTCTGATCCATGAGAAGGCACTTTGAGATCTGTTTATCACTATTTTGCCTCTCACCCACAAACTTTATATATATATCATATATATATGATTTGTGCAGAGAGAGTGTTAGAGCAATACAAGGGAAACTGCACAAAAGAGGGGGCTGGGGAGGAAGGATCGGTGGGAAATAGACAGAAATAGTAAGAAAGAATAAAATCAGAGAAACAAACCAGGGAGAAATCATTTAAAAAGAAGAATAACAAAAAATGTGAATTAATAGATGAGTTATATTCTGCATTTTAATGATATCATCACACATCATCACACACAACATTGATTACACTGCGAGAGGCAGAACGAGCTCTTACTAAAATGACGGACGTTCCGCTCCGTTGCGTAAAACACTTCAGAAGCGGCGATTCCGACGGTCCACCTCGCTCCACTCTGTTATCTTTGGCCTCTCCTCACTCCCGCCCCGCTCCCGAGGGCGGAGACTCCGGGATAGAACCCGCCCCTCCTTGATTGATGTTCAGACAGGCCAATCGCTGGCCAGTCTCTGCTGTTCCCGCGTTGACCTCATGGGTCAGGTGGCCAAGCGCGGAGACGGTTTAACCAAAGATACTAGAGGAACAAGATGGACCACTCGACCCTGAGAACAGTAGAATGTCATGGCGCCATTTTAGTACGCAGATGCCTGCAGAAACATTTAAAAAGAAAAATAACAAAAATCTGTGAAATGATATATGAGACATATTCTGCATTTTAATGGTATCATCACACATACTGTTCGCCAAAACACTGATTACACTGCGAGAGGCAGACCGAACGGCGGAGTTTGCTTACTAAAATGGCGGACGTTACGCTCTATTGCGAACTACACTTCAGTGGAGGCGATTTCTGCGGAGTGGTCCATCTTGTTCCTCTAGTACCTTTGGATTTAACGGTCGCCGAGGGAGGGAACGCCCGAGGGAGGGAGCGTCGCCGCCGCACAAGGAGGAGACAGAGGGAGCGCGGGGTGTGGGGGAGACAGAGGGAGCGCGGGGTGTGGGGGAGACAGAGGGAGCGCGGGGTGTGGGGGAGACAGAGGGAGCGCGGGGTGTGGGGGAGACAGAGGGAGCGCGGGGTGTGGGGGAGACAGAGGGAGCGCGGGGTGTGGGGGAGACAGAGGGAGCTCGGGGTGTGGGGGAGACAGAGGGAGGGCGGGGTGTGGGGGAGACAGAGGGAGCGCGGGGTGTGGGGGAGACGGGGTTGCGGGGCCCGGGCGGGAGGGTAGACGGTGGATGGACAGGGGAGGCGGAGAGGGGAAGGGGGAGATGGAAGGAGGGCACGGGGAGGGTGGGGTGCATGGGATAGATGGGGAGAGGGGTACAGGGGAGGGTCGGCATTGAGGGGAGGGGGCAGTGGGAAAGGTAGATGGTGAGGGGCATTGGAGACAAGTATGGAGAAGGGCAGTTGTGGAGGGGAAGTGTAGTGGGGAGAGGTGGACGGGAGTCGATGAGGAAGGCATGGGGGAGAGTAGATGGGGAAGGGGATGGTGGAGGGGCATGGGCAGATTCGATGGGGAAGGGGCAGGGGGTATAGTGGTGCACAGGGAGTGTGGTGGGGGAAGAGTACTGGGGAGGGCCATGGGGAAGTTGATGGGGAGAGGGCATGGGAAGGATGGATGGGAAGGAGTGCATGAGGAAGGTAAATTGTAATTTTTCCTGGTGTGGGACGAATAAAGGAATATATTAAATTGGAGTGTGTTTGGAACTGGGGAGGGGAAGACAGAGCGGGGGATCTGATATGAGGCTGGGTGGTGGAGGGAGCACAGACAACCCAATAGGTCCACATTGAGTGTGAACGGGCTCTTTCTTTGTCCAGCTCTGGGTCATTCACTGTATACTCCTTGCCTAGTAAAGCTCCAGGAGATGCTGCCCTGCCTGAGGTGATCTGGATCTGCGCTGCTCCAAGTCATATTATTCTAATGTACGACATTGGGGAGACCACACCTGGAGAAATGTTCAGTTCTGCTCGCCCTGCTAAGGGAAGGGTGTCGGTAAACTGGAAAAGGTAGAAATAGATTGATGAGATGTTACCAGGACAGGAGGGTTTGAGGAATATGGATTGGCGGTGACTGTTTTCTGTGGAGAGTGGGATCCAAGAGGTGATATTGTACCGGTTTATTAAATCAGAAGAGGCATCGATAAGGTGAACTGCACAGGCTTTTCCCCAGGCAAAGAGTGCATTGTTTAATGTAAGAGGGGAAAATTTAAAGAGCTATTGAGGGAACAAGTTGACAGAGGAACATGGCAGAGGTGAGTACGATTACAACATTGAAAACCTATTTGGATGTGGACACGGAGTGGAAAGATTTGGAGGAGTAGGCAGGAGGCAGAAAAGGGAAACATTCAGACCCAATATGTAGGAGAGAAAGAAGGGAAAAGAAATAAACTGAGAATAAGAAATGATGGGTCCCTTAAATGTGTATATTTTAATGCTAGGAGCATTGTAAGGAAGGTGGATGAGCTTAGAGCCTGGATTGACATCTGGAAGTATGATGTTGTGGCGATCAATGAAACATGGTTGCAGGAGGGTTGCGATTGGCAATTAAATATTCCAGGATTTCATTGTTTCAGATGTGATAGAATCGGAGGGGCAAGAGGTGGGGGTGTTGCATTGCTTGTCAGGGAGGATATCACAGCAGTGCTTTGGCAGGACAGACTAGAAGGCTCGATTAAGGAGGCTGTTTGGGTGGAACTCAGAAATGAGAAAGGTTTAGCAACACTTATAGGGGTGTATTATAGACCGCCAAATAGGGAACGAGAATTGGAAGAGCAAATATGTAAGGAGATAGCAGATATTAGTAGTAAGCACAGAGTGGTGATTGTGGGTGATTTCAATTTTCCGTATATAGACTGGGAATCACATTCTGTTAAAGGGCTGGATGGTTTGGAGTTTGTAAAATGTGTGCAGGATAGTTTTTTGCAGCAATACGTAGAGGTGCCTACCAGAGAAGGGGCAGTGTTGGACCTCCTGTTAGGAAATGAGATGGGTCAGGTGACGGAGGTATGTGTTGAGGAGCACTTTGGGTCTAGTGATCATAATGCCATTAGTTTCAATATCATTATGGAGAAGGTCAAATCTGGACCAAGGGTTGAGATTTTGGATTGGAGAAAGGCTAATTTTGAGGAGATGAGAAAGGATTTAAAAGGAGTGAAATGGAAATTGTTGTTTTATGAAAAGGATATAATAGAGAAATGGAGGATATTTAAAGGTGAAATTTTGAGAGTACAGAGTCCTTATGTACCTGTTCGGTGGAAAGGAAAGAATAATAATTTGAAAGAGCCGTGGTTTTCCAGGGAAATTGGACACTTGGTTCGGAAAAAGAGGGAGATATACAATAAATATAAGCGGCAGGGAGTAAATGAGGTTCTTGAGGAATATTTACCGAGGAGAAGGATATTGAATTATGTGAGGTAAGCGAAACAAGTAGAGTAGTGATGGAAATTAGGAGGATTAAAGAAGAGGAGGTACGGACACTTTTGAAGAATATAAAAGTGGATAAGTCTCCAGGTCCTGATAGGATATTCCCTAGGACATTGAGGGAAGTTAGTGCAGAAATAGCAGGGGCTATGACGGAAATATTTCAAACGTCATTAGAAACAGGGATGGTGCCGGAAGATTGGCGCATTGCGCATGTTGTGCCTTTGTTTAAAAAAGGTTCTAAAAGTAAACCTAGCAATTATAGACCTATTAGTTTGACGTCTGTGGTGGGAAAATTAATGGAAAAGATACTTAGGGACAATATATATAATTATTTGGATAATCAAGGCCTGATTAGAAACAGTCAACATGGATTTGTGCCTGGAAGGTCATGTTTGACTAATCTTCTTGAATTGTTTGAAGAGGTTACCAGGGAAATTGATAAGGGCAAGGCTGTGGATGTTGTCCATATGGACTTCAGTAAGGCATTTGACAAGGTTCCACATGGAAGGTTGATTAAGAAGGTTAAATCGTTGGGTATTAATAGTGAGGTTGCAAGATGGATTCAACAATGGCTGAATGGGAGATACCAGAGGGTAACGGTTGACAATTGTATGTCAGGTTGGAGGCCAGTGTCTAGTGGAGTGCCCCAAGGATCTGTGTTGGGTCCACTGTTGTTTGTCATTTACATTAATGATCTGGATGATGGTGTGGCAAATTGGATTAGTAAATATGCAGATGATACTAAGATAGGTGGAGTAGTTGATAGTGAGGTAGATTTTCAAAGTCTACAGAGAGACTTGGGCCTTTTGGAAGGGTGGGCTGAAAGATGGCAGATGGAGTTTAATGCTGATAAGTGTGAGGTGCTGCATTTTGGTAGGACAAATCAAAATAGGACGTACAGGGTAAATGGTAGGGAATTGAGGAATGCAGTGGAACAGAGGGATCTGGGAATAACTGTGCATTGTTCCCTGAAGGTGGAATATCATGTGGATAGGGTGGTGAAGAAGGCGTTTGGTATGCTTGCCTTTATAAATCAGAGCATCGAGTATAGAAGTTGGGATGTAATGTTGAAATTGTACAGGGCATTGGTGAGGCCGAATCTGGAGTATGGTGTGCAGTTCTGGTCGCCAAATTATAGGAAGGATGTCGACAAAATGGAGAGGGTACAGAGGAGATTTACTAGAATGTTGCCTGGGTTTCAGCACTTAGGCTACAGAGAGAGGTTGAACAGGTTGGGTCTTTATTCTTTGGAGCGTAGAAGGTTGAGGGGGGACTTGATAGAGGTTTTTAAAATTTTGAGAGGGACGGACAGAGTTGACGTGGGTAGGCTTTTCCCTTTGAGAGTGGGGAAGATTCCAACAAGGGGACATATCTTCAGAATTGAGGGACAAAGGTTTAGGGGTAACAGGAGGAGGAACTTCTTTACTCAGAGGGTTGTGGCTGTATGGAATGGGCTTCCGGTGGAAGTGGTGGAGGCTGGCTCGATTTTATTATTTAAGAGTAAATTGGATAGGTATATGGATAGGAGGGGATTGGAGGGTTATGGTCTGAGTGCAGGTAGATGAGACTAGGTCAGGGAGAATGGTCGGCGTGGACTGGTAGGGCCGGACAGGCCTGTTTCCATGCTGTAGTTGTTATATGTTATATGTTATATGTTATATGAGTATTGGGCCGGTGCAGGCAAGTGTGACCAGCTAGATCAGGCAACTTGGTCAGAATGGATGAGTTGGGCCAAAATGCCTGTTTCTGTACTCCAAATTCTAGAACAATATGTCTATTTGATTCCAACATCCAATAAAGTTCTGGCATTTAGATCTAGTTGCCCAATCATGTCTTTGACTGATGTTGCATTTGTTACAGAAAGCTCACGGACTGAGACTATCCGTGTCAGAGACAGACAACATCTGGTCAAGACCCACAGGGAACATTGAGCAACAGATGCAAGCAAAGCTGAGGTGAGAGGGAGCTGGGACTGGGAGAGTGTATGTGTTCTCTCTGGCCTTGGTTCCCAGCGAGATATCATCATCCACTTTAACTGATTTTAAATCCTCCAGTCCTGTCGACAATACACTGATACCCTTTGCTCTGGAATCACCAAGCCACTCTATCCTTTCATGTAAAAACACCAAAAAGGCAGGAGTAGGTTATCTTTCTCCTTCATATGATCATGACTAATCTACCGCAGGCTTCAATTCCTTTCCTGTGTGTACTGCTCGTAGCTCTCAATTCCCCAATCTTTGAAAAATCAAGATTCCTCTTCCTTGTCTCCACTGATTTCACCTCTACCACCCTCCATGGTGGATAATTCACCATGCTCTCTCTGAAGAGCTTCATGCACAACACAAAAAGCTTTCAATGGCTACCCCATTACGGTGTAACTCTGTCACCGTAGATTTATAATCCGATACAGCATGGGAACAGGTCCTATGGGCCAACTTGTCAATGCTGACTAGGATGCCATTTTGGGCCA
Organism: Rhinoraja longicauda; assembly: GCF_053455715.1. NCBI lineage: Eukaryota > Metazoa > Chordata > Chondrichthyes > Rajiformes > Arhynchobatidae > Rhinoraja > Rhinoraja longicauda. The sequence goes on along the minus strand of NW_027602135.1, from coordinate 32,154 downwards.
GGCCCATTTCCCTACATTTGGCCCATTGCCTTCTGTACCCTTCCTATACATGTATCTCATGAAGTCCTATAGTGTCGTAAGCAGGTGCTTTGGCCCAACCTGCCCCTTGTGTTCCTATTAATTGTTCCCCCCTCACCATAAACCTGTGCATTTACCCTGTCCATTCCGCTCATGATCTTATGCAGCTCTATAAGATCACCCCTCGTACTTCAGTGCTCCAAGGAATAATGTTCTAGCCAGCCTAACCTCTCTCTAAAGCTCAGGCCCTCAAGTCCAGGCAACATCCGTGTAAATCCTTTCTGCCCCTGTTCTAGCTTAACAACATATTTCCTATAACAGGGTGACCAAAGCTGTACACAATCCTCTAAATCTGGCCTCACCAATGTCTTGTTTAACTGTAACAATACCTCCCAACTGCAATCCCGGGAATGAACCTGCGCTGTAATCCCTCAATGACGATAATGTCCTTCCTCAAATTCGGAGACCAAAATTGCACACAATACTCCAGGTGCGGTCTCACCGGGACCCTGTACAACTGCAGTAGGACCTCCTTGCTCCTATACTCAAATACTCTCGCCATGAAGGCCAACATGCCATTAGCTTTCTTCACTGCCTGCTGCACCTGCATGCTTACTTTCAGTGACTGATGTGCAAGCACACCCAGGTCTCATTGCGCCTCCCCTTTTCCTAATCTGGAACCATACAGATAATAATCTGCCTTCCTTTTCTTGCCTCCAAAGTGGATAACCTCACATTTATCCACATTGTACTGCATCTGCCATGTATCTGCCCACTCACCCTACCAATCCATGTCACCCTGCAGCCTCATAGTATCCTCCTCACAGCTCACACTGTCACCCAGCTTTGTTTCATCTGCAATAACATCATATGTGTTTGGAGATTCTGTACTTCCATGACCATGATACTGACTGGTCTCAGCCACTTCTGTTGACTGTCACAAGACTTCATGTGTTTATCCACGGTAAAAACAGAGGCAAAATACTAATTCAAGATCTTGCCCATCTCCTGTGCCTTTGATTCCAAAGGGGCCTCATTTTCTCTCTGGCTACCCTTTTTCTGTTAATGTGCATAAAATCTCTTGGGATTGTCTTTAATGTTATTGGCCAGAGCTCGCTCCTCATCATATCATCATATATATACAGCCGGAAACAGGCCTTTTCGGCCCTCCAAGTCCGTGCCGCCCAGCGATCCCCGTACATTAACACTATCCTACACCCACTAGGGACAATTTTTACATTTACCCAGCCAATTAACCTACATACCTGTACGTCTTTGGAGTGTGGGAGGAAACCGAAGATCTCGGAGAAAACCCACGCAGGTCACGGGGAGAACGTACAAACTCCTTACAGTGCAGCACCCGTAGTCAGGATCGAACCTGAGTCTCCGGCGCTGCATTCGCTGTAAAGCAGCAACTCTACCGCTGCGCTACCGTGCCGCCCTGTTTCATTTTTCCTCCTGATTTCCTTTTTTAGCGTGCGCCTCTGTCCCCAAAATTCCCAGCGGCATATACCTGCCCCATGCCTCGTTATTTTTGATCAGAGCCTCAATTTCTATGAAAAATGCCCAGGAATTTGGCAAGTGAATCTCTTGGACTCTAATGGAAATGTGCTTTCTTACATAGCGGTTCAAATCCTATATATAGAGCTCCAGGTGTATCCACTGGATGAATTTAAATGAGAGACCTCTTGGGGCTAGCGGACTCAATGGATATGGGGAGAAGGCAGGCACAGGTTACTGATTGTGGATAATCAGCCATGATCAAGATGAATCATGACTCGAAGGGCCGAATGGCCTCCTTCTGCACCTATTTTCAATGATATACCTACCAGACATGATAAGTAGGCAGAGAAAAGATCACCCAATCAGGCCGGGACTGATAAATGCAGTGACAGTTGCTAACCTGCTCTGGGCTTGTAATTGGATCCAGGCATTTCCGCCTCCGGCACACTGGAATATCATTGTCATCATTTCTTGGGGAAGCTAGTTTCACTTTCGAGGTTAAGTTTCTATTCATCATCAGGAAATTGACTTTCAGTAAATCATTGCCTGCAACACCATTCTCAATCGACTCCACAGCAAAAGTGCAGCTAAAGCTGTCAAAAGAAATTCAAAGAGCTTTGTATCTAATGAACACAATGAGGTACAGAACTCTGTAATTCCTTCTGTATGAAGTTTGTGTTAATCATTGTTTGTTTGAAAGTATGTGTAATGTATTACATGTAATTGGTACTAAATGTTTAGAGATACGTCATTAAGTGGCTGTACGTGTAGAAAGAAGGTTATTTTAAGCTGATGAACTTTCATTATAGAAAAGTATCTTATCTCTTATCTGGCGAAATTGCAGCCAGTCTCCAGAAAGCAAATGTTTTTGTTATTCAGACTTCTTGCAAGTGTAATACTTTCTCTGTCATTGTGGTTACATATGTGTACCAGTTGTCATATGGACAAAGTAGGCCTTTCGATCCACCATCTTTATGCTGACCATCAAGTATATCTACACTAATCCTGAAAGCACTGCTATTGTTGCTACCAATTCAATGGTTCACTGGATATTTATTGTCACAAATGCAAATAAACAGTAGAATGAAATTCATTTTGCATATAATGCCGTTGCCGTCAGGTGTGCCGCCATTTAATCGAGTTCACAGTCTAGATTCCCGTGTGCTCGTTCTGCCGGAGCGACTCCCGATCCCCTCCGTGACCCACGACTGGCTTGGCCCGTGAACCGTCGTCTCTCTCTCCTCCTCGCCGGACATCTTGTGTCCCGGGGGCAACCTCCTGCAACCCACCTTATAGGCGCTGGAGGCATTACCCGGTTCACACTCCTACCGGCCCTTGTTCTCCATGCCCAATGTCTCCAGCAACTCCATCCCAATATTCCACATCTGATGAGCTATCGGGCGGTTCCGCGTCCAAGGAGCGTCCAAGCGAGACCGGCCGCCCGGTGGAGCCTCTCCGTCGGTTTCAGCTGGCATGTTCGGGCATCCCCGGGCATGTTCGGCCGGCCGACGTGTTCAGCTGTCTGTCGGAGCGTCCTGCGGTTCCACATCTAACGAGTTCCGGGTGCTTTCGGTCGTCCGACGATCCGTAACCTTCTGTGTCTTAGTGATGCAAGTGTTTGTCGAGATGCATTTTAAACATTGTGAGAGTTCCTATCTGAATACTCACACAGGCACAGGGTTCAGATTTAAACCATCCTGCTCGGTAATAAATTCCTTCCTGAGCTCTCTCTAAGCCTCTTATCTTTTATTCTAAATGATGTCCTCAAGTGTTGGACATCTCTGCCGTGTGGAATAGTTTCCTACAACTTACATAATGGTGAATATCTCGGTCCCGCTCGGTCTCCTCTGCTCCAAACAAAATAAACGCAGCACCTTCCAGTCTCTCCTCATGAGTCTTCGTGCATGAAGTAGATTTCCTTGCAATATCATATCTCAGTTTAATACCAAGGTACAGTGAAAAGATATCTGGTGATAAAGCAAATAAAAGCTAATAATAACTTCCATTTGGGCCTCAGCAGGTGTACAAGGTCGATATTTATTCAGATATTGTTGTTTTAAAGATTGTATGAGACCACGACTTCCTGCTTTGTTTCAGGCAAGATGCAGGCAGAGAATAGATGGGTGACCACCAGCAAAGGGATGAGGCAGAGTTTTCAGGAGTGCCCTGTGGCCTTCCCCCCCTTTTAGATACTGTTGAGAGTGTGAGATGCAAATGTGAGTGCTCACAATTACGATGCTCGAGACAATCTAGAGAAACAAGTATTTTATTTGCAAGTCTGCAGAGTTGGGTGCCTTCCCTCTCAAGACACACCGAGGTCGGGAAAATCCCTTCTTTTTATTCACTTCACATTACAATTGTGACATCTTAAATTCCTCCCCTTCGGGCTCCTTCCAATCGGAGCACTGAGGTGCACAATCTACCGTCACCGGCCCCGTTGCCTCCCACATCATACATCGCATGTACATTTAAATGAGGCATCTTGTCATGCGGGGCGTTTTTGCAATATTCATTTAGGTCGTTACGCATGCGCAGTACAGAGTAGTTCATGCCCTCTCCCCTAGTGCTCTGGTCATCTTGCCCTCTCTCCTAGTTCTTTGGATATTTCGCCCTTATCCTCGGAATGTCACTATTTACTCTTTGGGTATCTTGCCCTTATCCTTGGAACGTCACTAGTTCCTTGGATATCTTGCCCCTATCCTTGGAACGTCACTAGTTCCTTGGATATCTTGCCCCTATCCTTGGAACGTCACTAGTTCCTTGGATATCTTGCCCTTATCCTCGGAATGTCACTATTTACTCTTGCGGTTCTTAGTCAGGTCATCTATTTCTCATGGTCCTTAGTTTAAATCAATTAACCCTTTTTACTTCTCTCTCACAATCCACCCTTTTTCTTATGCCACGCTACTTTGATTTATACTATTTCCTCCTTTTCTAGTGCTAACAGCAGAGTCTTTGCCTCTCTATATTCCTCCTGCTGGTCATACTGTACTCTGCAGGCCATCATGTTGATGTCGTTCTTTGTCAGGGCTGTCTCTATCAATCGCTGAGACAACCCCCGTATGCAGGGAATGATACAACATCCGAATAGACACATCAACCCCATCACAACTACCACTGATGTTAGGGCTGATGTAAAGATGTGCTTCCATTTCCCAAACCAGGAGTCTAGAAACCCGGTCCAGGAGGTGTCTACCCCAGAGTTTTCGGCCAATTCGATAGAGAGGGAGGTGAGACTTGCTAGGGCTCTTGATACAGACCCATCAGGAGCAGTGTTGTTGGGGATGTAGGTGCAACATTGTTCCCCAAACATCACACACACCCCCCCTTTCTCAGCCAGGAGCATGTCCAAGGCTATGCGATTTTGCCAGGCCATTAGGCTGGTAGCTGTCAGTTGTTCCGCTAATCCTTCAACCGCATCTCGAGTGTAATTTATAAAGCCTTGTTGATTGTAGTATAGGTAGTTGATCCAGTCCACATTTTTATTAATTGTGGACCACCAGAAGAGTATGGACTCAAAGCCAGCAGCTATCTGGTTTCTGGCTTTGAATTCATCGGGTGCCACTCTTGGCACCCCTATTGCATCTATATAGATGTGTGTGTCAAATGATCCTCTCACCTCTCTCCTTTGTCGTCGGCCCCCTTCATTGAGTTTGACCGCATGCTCTACTGCTATGGTGAAGGGCATCATTAGTTGTGTAAGGGTACAGGTTCCTGTCCATGACCCTGGTAGCCGGGGCCACAGGGTATCCTCTCCGCACCACCACCAGACATCGGCTCTACTGACTATCTGCTTTATCAGCCAGGAGCTACTGAACAGTGACCCCTGTTCCTCGGCTGTTATGTTATACGTCTGATTGCAGTTTAGCACCTCCCCCATTTCCTGTCCATCTGGGTTATATCTTGTATAGCACTCAAATCCCTCCTCCCCTAGGGGAATGGTGAATGGCGGAGGTCGAGGGTCTTTCCTTTGGCCCTTCGTGTTGTTGTTGCTAGCCGGGAATAGGTAATGGTAGCTCTGGCAGGTCTCATTCTTTGGTAGTATGGGATTCGTGAATAGTTGTAGTATACATGACATAGCCCCAGGTGTCCTATTCCAATTCAGGGGAAATGGTACGGGGACCAGCTGAGGCTTAGCTCCGGCGCAGGCGTAGCAATTGGTTTGTTGCATACTTCTGGCCGTGTACATCATCCAGGTAAGCCAGGTGTTGGTTCCCTTTCCCCCTGTTGGTATTCCCTCCCCATACAATTGCATTAATTCTATTTCTCCTGTTACTATCATTATATTTAAATCCTTAGGCTCATACTCCGTGGTGACATTGCTGACTACAGGTGGTGCTGGGGTAACCCAGGGATCCCTACTCTGACTGTCTTCTATCTGGAACATTCCCCCCTTATCCTCATATTTTACCATATATCCGTCCCGTTCTACCTTTATTTCAAACCTCAGGCATGCGTCCTTCCCTGTTTTATCTTCACATATCCAATACCTACCACTTTCCTTCATTTGAACCCTCTGTATGCTTACATATACACGTCCTGGCAATCCCTCATTTGGGTTTTGATATACTCTCCACCTATCAGTTTGATAGGTGGGCTTATGCCACCCCTCTCTAGATGAAGTGAATACCTCGTGCCAATCTTTACAGGGATGGGTGCATACATACATCCTATGACCACACCACCATTTTCCTTCACATTCATCAAATGGGATGGTGGTGGCCCTTCTATTCTGTGGTATAGTTATTTTTATGCATGTTACATTACTCACAACCTGGATAACCACCCAGCACCCGATCCACCAGCACAAAGTCTTCATTTTCCGTGCGGGGTCCTGGTGAATACCAAAGTCAATGGCTCCTTTCCTCCACGTGCCGTCTACGGGCTGATATTGTTTGGTGGGGCCTCCACGGGACCCTTAAATCGACTTGCGTGTGTCCACCCTTTTTCTTTTGTTCGTACTGCTGTCACGGTGGTTAATAACACAAGGTAGGGTCCAGTCCACCTAGGTCGCAACTTTTCTTCCTTCCACGTTTTTATTAGTACCCAGTCTCCAGCCTTGACTGAGTGAATCGGAAAATCCAGTGGCGGGCTCTGGGCCAATAATCCTTTAGTTTTTAGTTCTGCAAGAGATTGGGATACTGCCAGTAAATAGTTCCTTAAGAACACGTCGTTCCCTGGTATTGTTGGGATCCCTTCTATCTTTCCTAAGTACGGGAGCCCGAATAACATTTCATATGGAGATACCCCTATATCTTTCCGAGGTGCCGTTCGGTTTCTTAACAAGGCTATCGGAAGGCACTTAGTCCAGGGGAGTCTCGTTTCCTCTACTAACTTGGTGATTTGGGTCTTTAAGGTGCCATTCATTCTTTCCACCTTTCCGGAACTCTGGGGATGCCATGGTGTATGTAATTTCCATTCAATTCCTAATGCTTCACATATCATTTTATGTGTTTTAGAGTTAAAATGGGTCCCTCTATCTGAGTCTATTGTTTCCACAATCCCATATCTGGGTATAATTTGCTCCAATAATACCTTGGCTACCGACTGTGAGGAGGCAGTTACTGTAGGGAATGCTTCTACCCATCTAGTGAAATGGTCTACTACCACTAACAGGTATTTCCATCTCTGTATCCGGGGCAACTCGGTGAAGTCTACCTGTATTCTTTGGAAGGGCCTTATTGCAAATGGTTGTCCTCCTCCTGGGACTGCTCTCATGATTTTTTTTGTTGATTCGCTGACATATTACACAACCCCCTATGACTTGTTTGGCCATGGTATACATCCCACGGCAAGCGTAGGTCCTGAGGAGGGTATCACAGAGGGCTTGGGTTCCCCAATGGCTTTGCCCGTGCAACCTCCCTAATAACTCCCTTATAATTTCTTTGTTCAATAGCTGCTTTCCATCCGGTGGTGTCCACCATTTCCCATTTGGGGTACGCCGGGCTCCCATTTCTCTCATGTGTTCCTGCTCTTTTTCACCAAAGATAGGTATCTTTTCCTCTGGTTCCCTTAAAGGTATCAGTGACATCATTTCTACTGTCTGATCTGTGGCTGCTCTCTTTGCCACCTCATCTGCTGCCCTATTTCCTCGGACTTCCAGGGTGTTACCCTTCTGATGCCCTGCCACATGTGCTATGGCTACCCGTTCTGGATTCTGCAAGGCCTCCAGTGTCTGTCCTATCAATTGCTCATGCGCTAATTCTTTCCCCCGAGCTGTTATCATTCCTCGCTCTTTCCAGATCTTCCCAAAGGTGTGTACTACCCCAAAGGCGTATTTTGAGTCGGTATACACTGTTCCTTCCTTTCCCTCCAATAGTTCCAAAGCTCTCATTAGTGCATATAATTCACAAGATTGGGCTGACCAACTATCAGGCAGCCTGCCACTTTCAATTTCCTCCATAGTTTCCCCATTCACTATACCGTATCCACTATGTCTTTTTCCATCTATACAGAGTATACAACTGGACCACTACTCTTCCCTCTACCGGTGCTGTGCCTATTCCCAATTGTATTTGTAAATCTCTGCCCATTAACTTTACGCCAGCCTGGGGTACTAAGATCAGGTCCTCTACCGCCTCCCGGTTTCCATACCTTACATTCACTCCTCCTATCTCGGGAGCTACCATCACAGTTCCCCCTACCCCGGTTATTTTTACTCTCCCTTGTCCTGCCTCCGTACCTGTTGGTACTTTGGTCACACTTGATCGCTCCGCTCCTGAATCTACCATGAACACCGTGTCTTCTCCTTGGGGTCCTATTTTTAAATTTACCAGGGGCTCCCTTCTATAGTCCCTCGACCCCAAGGACGAGAACCCCTGACCCCCCCTATTCATTTTCCATCATACTGTACGTGCGGGACTCCGCTACAAGCTCAGGGCACTCCCTTTTGAAGTGTCCTTCCTTATTACAAAAATAACATTTTGAAGGCCCTGTCCTCCAACCTTGTCCCGTACCCGTATTTCCCCGGCCCCTGCCGTAACCTTCTCCATATCCCCCTCTTCTACGGCCTCTGTCGCCTCCTCTCCCTCTGCCTTGGGCGTAACTCCCCCGCCGTCCTGTACTTCCCTCTTCCTTGTCTACTACTTGCTTTACTGCCTGTAACATAATCTTTGCCTTTCCCTTCTGTTTCTCCTCATCCCTCCGCACGTACACTTTCTGGGCCTCCGTAAGCAACTGAGGTAGTGATCTCTCATTCCAATCATCCACCTTTTCTAACTTTTTCCTCACATCAGGCCAGGATTTAGTCACGAAATTGGCCCTGAGCAGTTGTTGTCCTGACTCTGATGCCTGCTGATTACATGCCTGTGTTTCTACGTTGCTGTCTCCCACATACTCCTCATTTGCTGCCTGACGGGTCCCATAAATCTTTCTGTCCCTGAGGTCCTGCAGCCTTTTGATGTCTGCTTCTAGTTCCCGTGCTTCTTGCTTCATCCTTTCCTTTTCCCGCTGCCCCCTTCTCTGTCTATATTCCTTTATGTCTTGCTCATCGTTCCAAGTTGTGACTTCTCCCTCTATCTCCACTATTCCCTTTTACCAAAGGGCACTGCTTTGTTCCGTCCTGGCTGGAATAGGGAGGGGGATACCCAGGGTCCCATAGGCTGAGGTACAGAGTTGATTTTTTTCTCCTGAAGCTCCTGACTTTCATGCTGTTTTGGGGGTCTTTCACCCTTGTTTGGGGTGGTATTCTTTTCCTGCTATGCTTTCCTCAGCCTTTCTCCTTCTATTCTAAACAATTTAAGTACGTCTAGTTATTTTTCCTTTTTCGTTACTCGGGTTTCTGATTTATCCTTAGGCTTATAGTTCTTAATTAACACTCCCATTTCATCACACATGTTTATATCAAAATATAAATATATCAAAATTTATATCAAAATTTATATCATATTTATATCATTCCGTGGGCCATTTCGTAACCAATTGTTTCGTCCTTTTTTTCCATTTCTCAGAGTGTTTTTTAAAAAATATCCTCTTTGGATACGGGGAACTTCCTACTTAGTAGTTCAACTGCAGTTATTTTATTCATTGTATTCGTCTTATATTATGTTAGTGCACTTGGTCAGTCAGTTTAAATGCAGTCCTTGTTCTCACTCCGTTCCGTCTCTATAGTCACTATGCTACCTATTACGCTATTTCTATCTTCTATAGTTCTACTATATTCCTTTAATATTTATTCTGAGGCATCGGCAAGCCTGTGATTCCTGTGATTCTTTCAGGATTTATTCTTCGCTTTCCCCTTGCAAGCATAACAACTTTCCTCCAGATTAGGGGAAGCTTTTGAATTAACAAACACATTTAATGCCTGCCGTACTCAATCCTCATCGGAGCCCAGTCGTGGCCACCAGACTGAACTCCCTTTTATTGGTTCCTTTGGCCAATCAAAATAACAGAACTTAATAATTTTTGTCTTCTCCAATCCCTGGGTTTTCCCTGCCCCCAATGGCTCAGCATTCGCCCCAACGGACTATCAGGCGGAATGCGGGGGTTGGGCTTACCGCCCTTCCCCTCCCTTTTGGGCTTTCCGTTTTCACTGCCCATCCTCCCGATCGGAAATTCCCCTCCGATCTTTTATTCTCCCGATCGGAATTTTCCCTCCGATCTTTTATTCTCCCGATCGGAATTTCCCTCCGATCTTAGCTGTAATCGCCCGAGTAGTACTTAATAGTCAGTTTTCTTACCCGGGTCTTGTGCACAAGAATCACTCGATTTAGCTCCCCGCGATTTCCTGGTCCTCCCACTTGTTTCTCGAGTCTCTGGTCCAGGTATCACTCGCTCAAACCGCTGACGGCAAGCAAGGAGTATGAGACCGCTGAACTCAGCGGGGTGCACCGTCCCTTCTTCCGTATACTCCCGTCAGCTGGCCGGAGTGGCGATCCCGGACGAGCCCCCAAGCTGTGAGATGCAAATGTGAGTGCTCACAATTACGATGCTCGAGACAATCTAGAGAAACAAGTATTTTATTTGCAAGTCTGCAGAGTTGGGTGCCTTCCCTCTCAAGACACACCGAGGTCGGGAAAATCCCTTCTTTTTATTCACTTCACATTACAATTGTGACATCTTAAATTCCTCCCCTTCGGGCTCCTTCCAATCGGAGCACTGAGGTGCACAATCTACCGTCACCGCCCCCGTTGCCTCCCACATCATACATCGCATGTACATTTAAATGAGGCATCTTGTCATGCGGGGCGTTTTTGCAATATTCATTTAGGTCGTTACGCATGCGCAGTACAGAGTAGTTCATGCCCTCTCCCCTAGTGCTCTGGTCATCTTGCCCTCTCTCCTAGTTCTTTGGATATTTCGCCCTTATCCTCGGAATGTCACTATTTACTCTTTGGGTATCTTGCCCTTATCCTTGGAACGTCACTAGTTCCTTGGATATCTTGCCCCTATCCTTGGAAATTCACTAGTTCCTTGGATATCTTGCCCCTATCTTTGGAACGTCACTAGTTCCTTGGATATCTTGCCCTTATCCTCGGAATGTCACTATTTACTCTTGCGGTTCTTAGTCAGGTCATCTATTTCTCATGGTCCTTAGTTTAAATCAATTAACCCTTTTTACTTCTCTCTCACAAGAGGGATGACCATGCAGAGGAAGCAGCAGTAGCCAGGTCTGTGGCACTGGCCCTGGCTCTGAGGCACAGTGAAGTCAGGCAGAGTGATAGTGAGAGGAGACTATAGATAGTGGGACAGACTGGAGATTTTGTGGCAACAAATGAGACTCCAGGATGGTCTGTTGCCTCCCTGGTGCCAGGGTTCTGGATGTTTTGGAACAGCTACAGAATATTCTCAAGGGGGGCGGGTGACCAGCCAGAAGTCATTGTGCACGTTGGCACAAATGACATGGGTAGGAAAAGGGATGAGGTCCTGCAGAATGAATACAGGGGGAGTTAAATTCCTCATAATATGTCATGTTATCTCTGACATTTAACAAAGGAGTGGAATAGTGGTCACATTTAAAATAATTAAAATGCTTAAAATCATTGTGTAATTATGAACGTGTACTTGTGTACCAGAAAGGGAATGGGCAATAAGATATCCATCTAAAGTGAGGAAATCTTCATTTAAAAACTGGTTTCTCACCATGCTCGAATCTAATGATGTTAATATCATGTTTTCATCACTTAGGCTATTCAATAACATAGCAGTGTCTTTATTTTTCTTTAAGTTCAGAAGGATCCATTTCAGGATGTTCTTCCATTAGATTTCCTTCAACATCTTGATGGGATTCTTTCATCATTGATATAGTGCCATTAATTATTTCAGCAATTTTTTCCTTTGCTTCCCAGATTTCTATGTTTGTTTCTTTCGCATTGTGATTAGTATGAACATATGGATGGATGGGAATAATCCTTGCCAGAGCAAGCATTCAGAGTTCAAGTATATTAGTCCCAATATGACCAAGAGTTAGAGGTCATTTGGTGCCATTTCAATTAACATTGTTTGCACACCTCTGGATCCAGTCTCTTCTAAGATGTTAAGTGTGAGGGCATTTTTGCAGGATGATGCTATTTCTGTGGTAAATGCAGCTGCCTCTGCTTAAAACATTTGGTGTGTAAAACAACACTGAACCATAACATAATATCAAAAGAGAAATATAACAAGAACAAGGCCAGTCCTCAAGGTGTGCCTGAAGGTTCGGTGTTGAGCCCATTGCCATTTGTCATTTCCATCAATGATTTTGATAAGAACGTGCAAAGCATGATTAGCAAGTTTTCAGATGACACTAAAGTGGGTCGTATTGAAGAAAGTGAAGATGGTTGTCAAAAATTGCAGCAAGATCTTGATCATTTGGGCGGGTGAGCTGAGGAATGTTTGATGGAATTTGAAACAGAGAAGTGTGAGATGTTGCATTTTGGAAATGGTGAATGGTAGGGCTCTGGGAAGTGTTGTCAAGCACATGGATCTCAGAGTGCAGGTACATCGTTAGTTGAAAATGGCATCACAGATAGATGGGGTGTCAGAAAGGCCTTCATCAGAGTATTGAGTACAGAAGTTGTGAAGTCATGTTACATTTATATAAGACGTAGGTGAGGCCACATTTAGAGTGGAGGAAGGAACGACAGAGGCTGGTTTACACCAAAAACAGGCACCGAGTATTGTGTTCAGTTTTGGGCACCATGTTATAGAAAAAATGGTGTCAAGCTGGAAAGGGTGCAGAGAAGATATACAAGAATGTTGCTCGGAATTGAGAACCTGCGCTATAGGGATAGGTTGAGCAGGCGAGGTTTCTATTCCTTGAAGCACAGGTGGATGAGGGTGGTCTTATAGAGGTGTACAAAATCATGAGAGGAATAGTTCAGGTAAATGCACAGAGTCTCTTGCCTGAATTAGCTGAATCGAGCATCAGAGGACATAGGTTTAAGGTGAAGGGGGGAAATATTTAAGAGGAACCTGAGGCGTAACTGTTTATGCAAAGGGAGGTGGGGGATGGGACGAGCTGCCACAGGAGGAAGTTGAGGCTAGTACTATCACATAGTTTAAGAAACATTTAGACAGTTACATGGATAGGACAGTTTTTAAGGAATATGGGCCAAACGCTTGCAGGTGAGACTAGTGTGGATGGAACATATTGGTTTGTGTGGGCAAGTTGGGCGGAAGGACCTGTTTCTACGCTCTATGACTCTATGACTCTGTAACATTTTCTTTTGGAGTGTGGATATTTCTTATTCCTGAACAATAACTTTCTTTTGGTGTATCGTTGTTGAACAATTTATTTCGATTTTCCTTGAGCTTTATGGAATATTTTGTCTAAGGTTATTCCATTTCGAATGAAACTAGGGTCAGAATCATTTCTATGCAATTTCTTTTCTTGAACCCAGTCATCAACATTTCACATCCAAATTGTTTTGTTGGGTTGTTTTATTATTTCTGGAATTCCCATAAACTCTGTGAAGGTAATGATTGGCCTCGTTTAGCAATCAGTGGTGTATATCAATTTATATTCAAAATAAATATATATGTATACAAATTGTACATTAAAAAGTAAGGTGTAACATTGTTTATTACCCTTATTTTTGCTAATGGTATGTTGTTTATGGATGGTTGCACTTCAGGGCAAGTGTAACCACTTTTGTCCTCTGGAGTAAACCAGTTTTTCCAGGTCTCTTTTAATCCCCTAATTCTTTCTCTCCACCACCCACTTAGAAATGTAATAACACGTCCCCTTTAAGGTCCCCTACTCTCCTGGCCACGAGCAAATGAGCCACATCCATGTCCAATTCAGGATCATTTGTCCAATTAACCCAGTCCTGCTGAACTTCCCCTTACAAACCACGCAGCTCAGAGGGGATGAAGCCACAGGAATGGTTCTAGATATCATCTCACTTTGTCTCTAGAAATAAAGCCCATTGGATGAGTTCACCTGTGTGCCTGTAGTGTGCGTGTGCATGTGCACGTGGTGTGCATGTGCCCGTGGTGTTCATGTCCCTGTGCCTGTTCGTATGTCTGTGCCTATGTGTGTGCGTTCATTATTGAACCGGAGTCATGACAGACACCACATTACTGGAGAATGTGGGCAAGAGTGCACTGCCTCCTCACACAATGCAGGGACTGATCTGTGGATTGTGGTAATGGATCATTATCTAGGGCCAGCTGGTGTTCAGTGGCACGGCAGGCCCCCCAAAGCTATGAGGAGATTATTGTCTGTGTTGAATGAGTCCAAATTCTATGAGCCCTGGCTTCGGGTCCCTGCATGAGCAAAACCCTGACTCCACCCTGGAGGGAGGTGGGGCGCTGACTGGCTCAGGAAGGAGGAGATGGCAGAAGTGCCTCTCATAACCAGACCTCGAAGACGAGCCAAAGTCTGCAGACCCAGGACACCCCTTGACCCTATCCAAATTATGGCTGGCAGGTTGCACCATCCATGGGGGCCAGAAGAAAGGACAACCACCCTGAATGTACACCCTCTAATGGCCAACCTACATTAGCTTTATTAGACTTGACCAGTTACATTACTCTGGTCCGGCTAGAACTGTTACCTACAGGCAAATAGGTATCTGAGATTCTCCCACTGACATGTGCATGGTGATATACGCCAAGTTCCAGCTGCCTTTATATGTATTGGCATGAAGCACCACAGCTGGTCACTCACTGTAGGGGTGGTTAAAGACTCCTGGTTCCACTCTTTGTTATGTGACTCAGGATTGGATCACCTGTTCAACCGCCATAGGAAGGTCCAAACCTCACGTTCTTCGAGTAGATACCCTGGGAGCCTGGTTTGTACCCAGTGTATCTGTGGGACCCACAGGCCAGAGATGAGCAGAATGAAGAGAAGAGAATGTTGGTTAGACAGGTTTGTGAGTTTGAAGCAGAGCTGGAGGATGAATGGAAGCAGTGTGTACAAGCAAGAAGCTGGAGGTGGACCTCAAAGGTCTGGAAGCACAAATTGAGGCTGTGAATAAAAGTTGTGATAAGACATTTAAACAACTTTGTAGTCTTCATGCACAGATGAAAGACCACCAATGTGAGCTGGGAGAGGTGTGTCTGAAGAAGGGTCCTGAAAAGTCACTCATTCCTTCTCTCCAGAGATACTGCCTATCCCACTGAGTTACACCAGCATTTTGTGTCTACCTTTGAGCTGGGAGAGGCTTGTATTTCCAGGGAGGAGATCTTCACTCTAAGAAGAATGAAAAGAAGCTGAAGAATCTCGAGGCAGAAATCTTGCAGCTTCATGATGAACGTGCTGCTTCGGAGAAAGACGCATGGAACCCCAGGAGCCCTTAACCCCTAAGGGTTTGAGGGACAACAATGCAGGTTGAAACTCAGAGCTTGTAGTGAGCACAGCGCTAGACAGAAGAGTGAAAATGCAGGGCAATGGTGGAAGCACATCTTGAGAATGTTGTTATCCTTTCCCGCCCTTTGGTCGGACCTGCTACAAATCCTGGGATTATCGCTAAGGAGGGGGAATGGGATTTCATGGCCCCCTTTAAGGTCCCCTCCTCTCCAGGCCACTGGCAAATGAGAAAAAGTGAAGTCCAATTAAGTGTCATTGGACCAACTACCCCCATCCTACTGACCAAACCCTTATTAACCCTGGAGTGCAGAGGGGAAGGAGAAGAGGAAACTGTGGGGTTAGTTCTATACCCTTTTGTTTTGTTTCTGGAAATAAAGCTTCTCGGGTGAGTTCACCTTGCAGTGTGTGCCAATGTATTCTTTAATGATCTGGCATCATGACTGATGCCACAGAACATAGGACAGTACAGCATAGGAGCAAGCCCTTCAGCCCACAATGAACTGATCTCATCTGCCTGCACATGATCTATATCCCATTATTACCTGGACTTATGCCTGTCTAAAAACATCTTCAACACCACTATCATAACTGGCTCAACCATCACCTCTGGCAATGCGTTCCACACCCCCACTCATCTCAATCTAAAAAAAACTTTCCTCGCACATCTGCATTAAATTTTCTCCTGCTGACCTTATAGTTATGTCCTGTAGGTTTGGACATTTTCACCCTGTGGAAAAGGTTCTACCCTATCTATGGCTCTCCTAGCTTGATATATTTCTATCAAGTCTCCCCTCAACTACTGGCGTTCCCGAAAATGCAATCCAAGTTTATCCAACTTCTCACTGCATCTGAAACTGTGTAATGCAGGCATCATTCTGTTAAACCTCTGCACCCTCTCCAAAACCTGCACATCTTTCCTGTAATGGAGCGACCAGATCTGCACGCAATTCTCCAAATGCAGCCTAACAAATGTCCTATAGAGCTGCATCATGACTTCCTGACTCTTATATTCAGGGCCCCTAGCAAGCATACCATACTCCTACTTTACCATCATATTCACTTGTGCTGCCACCTTCAATGAGCTTTGAACTTGGACTCCAACATCCGCCTGCACATCAATGCTGTTCAGGGTCTAGCCATTACCTGTGTTAAAGTCCATCTACCATTTCTTTGAAGATAGACACAAAATGTTGGAGTAACTCAGCAGGACTGGCAGCATCTCTGGATAGAAGGCATGGGCGACGTTTCGGGTTGAGACACCTCTTCAGACTGAGAGTTAGGGGAGAGGGAGAGACAGAGATAAGGAAGGGTAAGGTGTGTAAACAAGACATCAAATGAGATGCAGGTCAAGGAAAATGTAGAATAGATAATTGTTAGCCAGGAGAAGGTCACAACGAAGTATACCGATAAACCATTTAATTGGGGACAGTCTGGTCAGAGAAGTAGGAAGGGAGAGGGATGGAGAGGGATGCAGAGAGAGGGAAAGCAAGGGGTGAAGAGGTGTCTCGACCTGAAAAGTCGCCTATGCCTACTATGCAGAGATGCTGCCAGTCCTGCTGAGTTACTCCAGCATTTTGTGTCTATCTTCAAAGAAATGGTAGATGGACTTGAAGTTAGAGAGGTTAACATTCATACCACTGGGGTGTAAGCTGCCCAAGCGAAATATTGAGGTGCTGTTCCTCCAATTTGCGCTGGGCTTCACTCTGACAGTGGAGGGGGCCCAGGACAGAAAGGGCAGTGTGGGAATGGGAGGGGGAGTTAAATTGTCTTTTGAAACCTATATTTCAGGTACATTTAGACAGACTGAGCAGAGGCGTTCAGCTAAACAATCGTCGAGCCTGCACGTCGCCCATCCCTTCTCTCCAGAGATGTTGCCTGTCCCACTGAGTTACTCTGGCACTTTGTGTTTATCATATCATATCACATCATATATATACAGCCGGAAGCAGTCTTTGGTATAAACCAGCACCTGCAGTTCCTTCCTGCCATTTCTTTGCCCATTTATGCAGCTGATTTATATCCTGTTGTATCTTTTGACAGCATTCCTCACCCTCGTAAAAGGACTGAGGAGAGAGGTAGGCTTATGTCTTTATTGAGGGTCTATGTTAATTGTTAACTGTATGTATGTGTTGTCATTTGTGAGCGGAGCACCAAGGCACATTCCTTGCATACTTGGCCAATAA
This sequence comes from Rhinoraja longicauda, assembly GCF_053455715.1. Taxonomy (NCBI): domain Eukaryota; kingdom Metazoa; phylum Chordata; class Chondrichthyes; order Rajiformes; family Arhynchobatidae; genus Rhinoraja; species Rhinoraja longicauda. The sequence continues at coordinate 14,718 of NW_027602135.1, read as the reverse complement.
ACTTATTCATTCATTCAGTCATTCATGTTATGGTGTAAGAAGCTGGGAGTATTACCGGACTATTGATGCAAGAGTTCAAATCCCACCACTGATTTTGGGAAGTTTACATGCTTTAAAGATTTGTAGCATAGGGAGGGATATGGATCATTTGCAGACAGATAAGTGTTTGACTTGGCATTATGTTCAAAACAAAAATTGTGGACTGAAGGACCTGTTCTTGTGCTATACTGTCCGATGTGACAATATCCATCCTGACAGTTTGTTCCACCTGTTCATCAGCTAATTTCTTGCCACAGCTGTGTAAGTGCCTTGCAGTATGTCCAGAGAAGTGTAACACCTGTACTAATAGCCGTTTCAATAGTTTTTTTATTCGTGTCATCACACAACTGTTTGCCAATAGTGAGCAAATTTTAGTGCCACGTCGTTGGCCTCTGCAAGATCCTTCACAGTGCATGTGTCATGCAGCATGTCACAGCTCAGGAGATGTTCCATGGTCTGGAGGCCCCGTCCGCATTCGCAGTCTGCCGCATCTTCAGTATATCACCACTTCAGCATGTTCAATTAGTTCCTCCCCATGCCTGTCCGCAGTGTGTTGAGACAGCACCAGGTTATCCACGGTTGGTCGGAACCTGGTGGGAGTTTCTCAGAGGGATCGATTGCCATGTGAAAGTCTTCCGGGGATTTCTTGAGTCTCTCCTCCCAGATTTTGAGCCTTCTGGACGATGCACTACAGTCCAGGGGATGGACAGATGAGAGGAAACTTCTGCATTATTTCAAACGCTGAGTAGCAAAGGGTGGTCATGTTGGGGGCGCCTTTCATCCTCTGATTGTCTGAGGCATTCTTTTTTGACTGGCTGTAGCTCTTCTGATTCCAGGAGGTGCAATGCCAGAGAGTAGGTAGATGCTGTCAGTTTTGGTAGGTTTCATGAATCCACTGATGCAGCGACAGCTTGTGTTTAGCACAGGATTAATCTTCCTTGGATGAGCTGAGCGCTCCCATACTGCGCACGCATACTCGGCAGTGGAGAAGCAGAGACCCACAGGTGTTGATCGAATGATTTTAGAATTTGCTCCCCATTTTGAGGTACTCAACTTGCTAAGAAGAGCATTTCTGGAACTAACTTTTCCTTTAAGCTTTGTCGGTCAGAGATCGATCAAGAGTCACACTGAGATAGACTGGACTGTCACAGTGCTCCAACCACACCACACACTGTTTCAATAGTAATTCATGTGTAACTTTCCCCGTGGACAAGTGCAGAATTAGTTTCCCTCTGTGTGTTTAACCTACAGTGGTTGACCAGATGCGGAGATGCCTTTGAACTACATTTGTGACATAATTGAAGTCAGTGCTGATCAGAAGTGGTTCAACTACATTCACCAGTGTTCAACATTAGCATCAGTAAATTGTGCAGCATGGACCCCTAAAGATGAAGTTGCAACTCAAGGTTCAAATTGTGTTATAGATTTTTAAATTTCCTTTTGGAATCCATGCTCCTGCTTCTACTCTGCTGGATTCACCTTTCTAGAATTTCACTGCATCACAGTACAATATTTCAAAGTAGTGGTTTAAAGAACATTGTGTCTCCTTCGGCCATGGAGTAAATGGTTCTTCATCCTGCATGGCTGGTAAGAATTGGATGTTATAATGTTTAAGGACATATTTCCTTTGTTGAATCTCATCGAGTGATACAGCGTGGAAACAGGCCCATCTGCCCAACTTGCCCACACTGGCCAACATATCCCAGCCACACCAATCCCACCTGCCCGTTTTTGGCCCATGTCCCTCCAAACCTGTCCTTTCTATGTACCTGTCTGACTGTTTCTCAATAGTTGGGATAGTCCCTACCTCAACTCTGTCCTCTGGCAGTTTGTTCCACACACCCACCTCCATTTGTGTGAATAGGTCACCGCTCAGATTCCTATTAAATCTTTTCCCTTCCACCTTAAACCTATGTTATCTGGTTCTCGATACACCTACCCTGGGCAAAAGACTCTGTGCATCTACCCGATCTATTCCTCTCATGATTTTATACACCTCTGTGAGATCACCTCTCATCCTCCTGGTCTCCAAGAAATAGAGTCCCAGCCGACTCAATCAGTCCCTTTAGCTCAGACCTTCTGGTCCTGGCCGCATTTAGAAAATTGCGTTCAGTTCTGGGCACCTTGTTATAGGAAAGATATTTTCAAGCTTGAAAGGGTTCAGAAAAGGTTTACGAGGATGTTGCAGCTTTATTGGAATTTTTATTTGAAATTTTGCATACAATTCTCGTCACTCCATTACAGTAAGGATACGGAGGCTTTAAAAATGTGCAGATGAGGTGTCCCAGAATGTTGAACGGATCAGGGGATATTAATTATAAGGAGCATTTGGACAGACTTGGATTGTTTTCTCTGGAATGCCAGAGGCTTTGGGGAGTCCAAATATAATTATATAAATTTATGAGAGGCATATACAGGAAAAACAGTCAGTACCTTTTTCTCGGGATGGAAAAATCAAATACTAAAGAGCATAGGTTTAATGTGCAAGGGGCAAGATTTGAAGGAGATGTGTTGGCCAATTATTTTTATATTGAGGGTGATGAGAGATTGAAATGTACTGCCAGAGTTGGTGGTTGAAGCAGATATGATAGAGGCATTTAAGAGAGAGGCATATGAGAAAAGCGTCTCTAGCATGTCTGATCTGCTGACTATTTCTGAAGCGTTGGAGGTTGGCTGCGACCGATTTTCATGTGTTTTCTTCTCTTACAGCAAAACAGTGAGGGATTTAAAGGAGAAGCTCGATCAGCTTCAGTGTCACTTCACTTGGGGCCCACAGAAGGATACCATTGACCTGGATGATATGATGTGCAGATTACAAGATTCTATAGATCTGAATTTGAAGTATAAGGCCAGGTCCTGCAACCAATTTGCTTTTGTAAACTGCCTGCAGGGCAACTATGAAGAAGCTCTTGAAAATTTAAAGGAAGCTGAAAAGATTCTGAGGGAGAACCACAAAGATGCATTTGAAAGAAGAAGCATCATCACCTATGGAAACTACGCCTGGGTGCATTACCACATGGGACAACTGACCGAGGCCCAGTCCTACCTCGACAAGCTGGAGATGATCAGTAAACCGCTCACTGATGGCCCCCGCTACACAGCAATGATACCTGAAGTGTATGGGGAGAAGGGATGGTCATTGTTGAGATCGGCAGCTCAATACTATGAAGAGGCTATGGAATGTTTTGAGAAAGCTCTGGAAGAAGATCCCAATAACACAGACTGGATCATGGGCTACGCCACTGCTCTGTATCGTCTGGAACCGATTCCTGGAACCCCAGAGAAATGCACAAGGAGTCAGTGGGTGAAGCATCTGAGACGTGTGCTGGAGCTTGATCCAGATGAATCTTTGGCCATGGTGATGTTGGCCCTAAAACTGCAAGAGATCAAGCAAAAGGAGGAAGCAAATGAATTAGTTGAACGAGCCGTACAGAAAAGCCCTGATGTTCCAAAAGTGCTTCGCAATGCGGCAAAATTTTACAGACTAGAACAAGCTGTGGAAAGGGCAATTGAGCTGCTGAAAAAAGCATTAGGAATCACTCCACACAACAGTGGCCTACACGACCAAATAGGTATGTGCTATAGAGTGCAACTGCTTGAACTGTTGAAAAATAGATTGAGCTCTGATCCACAATATCTTGAATTTCAACAGAAAAAGTTGTTGATCGAAAATTGCAAGCATCACTTTGGAAAGGCATTTGAACACCGTCCAAGGACCGCTATTAAATCACAACTAGATTATGCGGACATCTGTCTAAGAAATGGAGAGAATTCCAAAGCAGGGGAGGTCTACAGCAAACTGCTGGAGTTAGAGGGTATTCGTCCAGATAATATGCAGAGAATATGTTTACAGGCTGGCTTATTTCAACTGCAGAAGAGAAGGGCTGATTCAAATGCTGTCAAATTATTCCAGAAAGGACTGAAGATTAAAAATAACTCCAAAGCGTGGAAAATGTGTTATGAAAATTTGGACAAGTGGGTAGAAAGGACACTTTGCAGGGATCCACATGACAGCAAGGCACTTGGTGTCAAAGGGTTAATGTATCAGATGGATGGGGACAAGTCTAAAGCTATTGAATACTTTGAAAAGGCCTTGGAATTCGATCCCAGCAATGAAGAATATCTCAGTGCTCTATGTGAATTACGCCTTTCGTTTGAAGACCATCATGAACATTAAAAGATGCAATAATTTCACCTAAACCAAGAAAAGTATGAGTGGGGTGTTTGTTTCTCTAATTATATTCTGTTCTCACCTTCTCCAAATTGGAACTGCACTCAAGAATGTGCAATTTTTTAAGATAACCTTGTGTTAATACAATCCAACCTATGTGGATCTTTCAAGAATAGTGACACTTTTGCTACATAGAGAGGGAGAGAGAGATAGAGAGAGAAAGTGCATGGCACACAGCACACTGACTAATCCAAAGTGCTTGCTTGTGACACTATAAAACAATGGAGACTTTTACCTCTGTCCGAGGTACAATGAGGAACACAACACATGTTGTGTTCTGATGTTCAACTTGGACATTGTCACCTTCAAATCATGCAATATTCATATTACATCCATCTTTATTAACATGACCGTTATCGCTACAATTGAAACTGGGTTGTAACGTGCTAACTTAGTGCATGACATAGTTAAATCATGCGATCTAGATAGCGTGAACAGTTACAGAACGAGAAGCCTGTGGAAGCCATTTCAATAGATAGAATTATTAAAAGAGAACTCCGCCACAAAGTTCTTTATCTTGAAGATAGACTTCAAGGCAATACAAAATATAACATGGTTGTAGTGGTGTACAGGGCTGAGTCTGAATACGACCCACGAGTGTTAAATATGCTTTAATCAGTTACCGAAGACTCAAATGTTCAACAAAAGATTACTTTGTATGTCACTCGATGCCAGTAAACACATTGCAAACTTAAATATTTATAACTGATTGAATCTGTTATTAACTTGTCACGTGCAATTCTGTTCTCTGTTGCTAAAGAACAAATGGCAATCGTAAAACAATAAAATAAGGTCAACAGGGTAACAGGACGTTTGCTTACCTGTAATGGGGTGGAATTGGGCTGCGTTTACTCTGCTGTGTCTTTCAGAGGTGCATGATGTATATTTGTTTGGAAGAAGGAAAAGTCCTGAAGTGCCTTCTGGAATAAACAAAACATCAAAGGAAAATTCTGTACATAAGTCGATTAATTTTTGTTCGTTGAGCAATCTCATAAATTGCTCCCAGTGATCACTGTATTTGGCGCTCTTAAATAAAGTCGATTGTCTTTCCCGATCTTTGTGTTGTGTTTTAATACAAAGAAATAGAAAGGATGGTGTCTGAATGTGCTCTACGCCAGAAATAAAGGTAAACACAATCGAAAGAAGAAATGATACCCAATTAGACTCCACCAATGCTATGGCACACCTTGCATATAGATTTGTTCACCTCCATCCAAGAATGGTACTTGATTGTAGCCTGCTACTACTCAAAGATTTCATTCATCAGAAACATGAAAGACCTGAGGGCATCAACAATGCCTCCAGCTGTACGGATACTGTTTGATGATCAAGAGATATGTCAGAAGGTGATTTGTGATAATAGGAGCCTGTTTGCTTCGAAAGAATTCAAGGAGTTGCAGAAGAATATGGGTTCATCATCACCACCTTTTCACCGCGCTATCCGAGGGGACGCGGGTTCTTAGAAAGACAGTGAAGATAATGCTCATCAAATGCCGAGAGACAAGGGAAGATCCAAACCACGCCTTGTCGTCACTTAGATCAACACCACTGAGAGCTGACGTGGAGTCACCAGCAGAGCTACTGAATGGCAGAAAGTACAAAACAACCAATACACCCTCCACAAGACCAGGTGGAAGTACGACATCAACTGACGGATGCTCAAGTGGAAGGGAGTCAGTCTTTCAACAGACATGCCAAAGCTTTGCCAGAACTGCTGAGAGGACAGCATGTTCATGTCCAGGATTCTGTTCTGAAAATATGGACACCTGCAAATGTTATGGGAAGAGCTGAGACTCCCAGATTGTACATCGTTGAGACGGAGACTGGGACGCAGTTAAGAAGAAACAGGGGTCACATCCAACCAACACCTGGCCTGGTGAACCAGAGAAGTTTGTCATCACCACCATCAACCCCCACCACACCTGCAACCACATCGACAACGTGGAGTACAACACCAACACTACCACAATACACACAGTCTGTAACGTCACCAGATGTCAAGCCAAATGAGTTAAAAGATGCAGAACATAGAGGTGACATCAAATCAACAAGAGACAGAAAGATACAAAAAAAACACCAGACGGGTGCTGTGATCCATATTACAGATAAAGACAAAACAAAATTGGATACACCGACATCAACGAACAGAACTGTTATCGACCCCAAAACCTGGAATAACTCAGCATCTGTGGAGAAAAAGAACAGGTGGCGTTCTCGTCAAGAACCTTCTTCAGACTGAGTCAGGGGAAAAGGAAACGGGTGATTTAGATGTTGAAGTACAGAAATCATACAAATGATTTGCTAAGGGGCATGCTAATTAAGTGCATGATGTAGTGATCGCGACGACACCTCTGAGGTGGGCCGAGTCATCAAAAACGACGAGACGGAGTAGAGGAGGGAGATAAAGAATGTGCCAGGACAATATCATCTCGCTCAAGGGAAGGTAGACAAATGAGCTCGTTATTGACTTTAGGAAGCAAGGTGGAGTACAAAGCCTAAACAGCATCAATGGTGCACGTGGACATGGTTGGGACCTTGATCCCCCTGATGTTAATATAACCTACGATCTGTCGTGGAAGCCAGGAAGGCACATCAACGCCTCAATTACCCGAGCAGACCTGAGAGTTCAGCATGGCTCCAGTGACTCTTTGAACTTTTTGCAAATGCACAATTGAGAGCGTCTTGTCAGGTTGCATCTCAGCGTGGTTTGGAAACGCTTCTGCCCATGAGAACAAGAAATTGCAGTGAGTTGTAGATATAGCCCACTCCATCACACTGCCGGACTCCCCAGCATTACATCCATTTACATTTCACACTGCCTTGAAAAAGCAGCCAAAATAATCAAAGGCATGTCCCACCCGGCCATTTCTTCTTATCCATGCTCCCGGTGGGGAGAATGTTTTGAAGTTTGCAACCGCGCACCGCCAGGTTAGGGAACAGTTTAATCCCTTCTGATATCAGGTTTCTGAATGAGCCAGGGTACAGTTCGAGCCCCCCGCAATCCCATTTAACCATAAAACCATATAACAATTACAGCACGGAAACAGGCCCGTTCCGCCCTACCAGTCCATGCCGACCACTTTCTCTGACCTAGTCTCATCTACCTGCTCTCAGACCATAACCCTCCAATCCCCTCCCATCCATATACCTATCCAATTTACTCTTAAATAATAAAATCGAGCCTGCCTCCACCACCTCCACCGGAAGCTCATTCCATACAGCCACCACCCTCTGAGTAAAAAAGTTAACCCTCATGTTACCCCTAAACTTTTGTTCCTTAATTCTGAAGTTATGTCCCCTTGTTGGAATCTGTCTCCCATCGTTGATAGTCGATTTATTCTTTGGAACTAAGGCGCTTCTCTGCTGAGATCTATATTCCCCACTCTGTATCATCGCATTTTCTTTACATATTATACTTGAGTTTCACTTGATTGTGTTTATGCATAGTTTATCTAATCTGTTTGGATAACATGCAAAACACAGCTTTCCACTGTTCCTTGGTAGACATTCTGATAATAAACTTAAACCGAAATCTATGTGTGAATATAGATATATTATTACAGTTGAAGAAAAGGAGAGTCCCCAACTTCCCGGGAGATCGGTGTTGGGGGGGACACTACTTGTCTTCATCTATATTAATAATGGGGACATTTGTGAATCAGACAATATTTCTACATTTGGCAAAGACAAATGTCTTCGTATTGCCAATGGGGAAGTGTTGAGTGTGAATTTCGACAGGGTATAAATCGGATTCCGCATAACCAGACGAAAACCAGGTGAAGTGAAAAAAATGTGGAGTTGCGTATGGGCAGCAATAATGCAGAGAGTCAACTTACAATAAATGGCTGCAGAGGAAGAGGGAACTGTAAACGTGGGAGCAAGAGCCACCAAAACTGTGAGACCACGTTGCGAAGTTGGTCGACAATTCTGTGTTCTATTAGTAGAGACTTACACATGAATGTATCAGCGCTTCGGTCATAAGGATACAACAAATGAGAAGGGTATTAAGAGCGATGTGAAAAAAATATCACAAGGCAACAACAGACAATCGACAACAGGTGCAGGAGTAGGCCATTCTGCCCTTCGCGCCAGCACCGCCATTCACTGTGATCATGGCTGATCATCCACAATCGGTACCCCGTTCCTGCCTTCTCCCCACATCCATTGACTCTACTATCTTTAAGAGCTAAATCTAACTCTCTCTTGAAAGCATCCAGAAAATTGGCCTCCACTGCCTTCTCAGGCAGAGAATTCCACAGCTTCACAACTCTCTGGGTGAAAAAGTTCTTCCTCCTCTCCGTTCTAAATGGCCTATCCCTTATTCTTAAACCGTGGACCCTGGTTCTGGATTTCCCAACATCGGGAACATATTTCCTGCCTCCAGCGTGTCCAATCCCTTAATAATCTTATATGTTTCAATAAGATTCCTGCTCATCCTTCTAAATTCCATTGTCCACAAGCCCAGTCGCTCCATCCTTTCAACATATGACAGTCCCGCCGTCCCAGGAATTAACCTCGTGAACCTACGCTGCACTCCCTCAATAGCAAGAGTGTCCTTCCTGAAATTTGGAGACCAAAATTGCACACAATACTCTAGGTGTGGTCTCACCTGGACCCTGTACAACAGCAGTAGACCTCCTTGCTCCCAAACTCAAATCCCCTCGCAATGAAAGCCAACATGCCATTGGCTTCCTTCACTGCCTGCTCTACCTGCATGTTTATTTTCCGTGACTAATGAACAAGTCCACCCAGATCTCGTTGTACTTCTCCTTTTCCTAACTTGATCCCATTAAGATAATAATCAGCCTTCTTGTCCTTGCCGCCAAAATGGATGACCTCACATTCATCCACAATAAACTACATCTGCCAGGCACCTGTCCACTCACCCAACCTGTCCGAGTCACCTTGCATCTTCCTAGCATCCTCCTCACTGTTCAATCTGCCATCCAGCTTTGCGTCATCTGCAACTTTGCTAATGTTACTTTTAATCCCTTCATCTACGCATGGTTGTATTCTGGAATGACCTCAATGCAGATACGGTACAGATAAGTTCTGCTTTGGACTACAAGAGGCGAACAAAGTCATCGTGTCGCAGAGTGACACTGTATAGAAAACTTTTCATCCCGTCTTGTCCATGCCGACAAACTTGTCGTTCTGGGTTAGACCAATTTTAAGGGATTTCGTCTATTTATTTGTAACCGCTTCCAAGCCTCATCCGTACAGATGTATTTTGAGCGTTTTATTGTTTTCGCTTCCATTGCGTCCTCTGGCAACACATTACAGATAAGAACTATCATATGAGTGAATGGTTAGCCCCCGAACTGCCTCCCAAATCTGTCCCCTCTCAACCTAACCCTAGGCCATTAAGTTTTAGTATCCCTACTCTGTGAAAAGGACCGTGAACATCCTATTTATCTATAATCCTTTATACCTCGGTAACATAATCGAATAACAGAAATACAGTAGAAATAATGCAAATCTATAAAACCATGGCGGGGTGAGAATGAATGAGCTCCTCTTTTATCGAGAAGCCGCAAACTCGATGGATCAAATTGCGTAATTTTCAGTGGTTTTTATTCTATGTTTCTGTGAACAGTATAATAATGAAACCTACGTTCCTGTGTCAAAAGTCCAACTTTTTCCTCTTTGAACGAGCGCACACGTGCGTACACGTTCAAAGAGGAATATATTTCCTCGCTTTCTTTCCACGTTTTAATTGTTCTTTTTAATCAGGCATGTGTGCTTATGAAGACAGTCATTATTATTATCGAACAATTTTTTATATTTTACGATTGAGGGACAAAATCAAATCTACGGTCACGGTGGCGCAGCGGTAGAGTTGCTGCCTTACAACGAATGCAGCGCCGGAGACCCAGGTTCGATCCCGACTATAACATATTCCTTTATTCGTCCCACACCGGGGAAATTTACAGTGTTACAGCAGCAAAGTGGATAGCAAGAGTGCAAGAGATCATTCATTATGAATAAAAGATACATAAATTGTCATCAGTTTTCTGTGTGTTCTTTGCTGTTATTGTTGACTCGTCTGCTGGGATCAGTGCTGGTTGTGCAGTCTCACAGCAGCGGGAAGAAAGGACCTCCTATATCTCTCCTTCGCGCACTTGAGGTGAAGGAGTCTGTCACTGAAGGAGCTACTCAGTGCAGTGACAGTGTCCTGCATGGGGTGGGAGTTGTTGTCCAGCAGCGATGTTAGTTTTGCCATTATCATCCTCTCTCCCACCACCTGCACTGAGTCGAGGGGGAAACCCAAGACAGAGCTGGACTTCCTGACCAGCTTGTCGAGTCTCTTCCCTTCCGCCGCTGAGATGCTGCTGCTCCAGCAGACCACTCCATAGAAAATGGCCGATGTTGTTCCTTATGCTGTTCCTTAGGAGTGCCACCTGCACTCCAAAGCACCTAAGTCTCCTTAGCAGATGAAGTCTGCTCTGGCCCTTTCTGTATTGTGCATCGGTGTTTTCAGTCCAGCCAGTTAATTGTTGAGGTAGACACCAAGGTACATATAAGAATCCACCCTCTCGATGTCTATTCCCTGGATGTTCACCGGCGTCGGGGGGACATGGCTGCGCCTGGGGAAATCTACCACCATCTCCCTGGTTTTCCCCGCGTTGATCCGGAGGCGGTTCCGCTGGCACCAGTCCACAAACTCCTTGATCAGTTATCTTAACGCCCTGTCTTCTTCGCCCGTGATGAGGCCGGCGATGGCAGAGTCAGCAGAGAATTTCTGTAGATAGGAGTCTGCAGAGCTGTGCATAAATTCCGCAGTATACAGGGTGAACAAGAATGGCGCTAGCACTGTTCCCTGCGGAACCCCAGTGCTGCAGACCACCCTGTCCAAGACCAGGTCCTTTGTCCTCACATACTGTGGTCGGTTTGTCCAAAATCCAGGATGTGAGGTGGTGATCCACTCTCGTGCGCTCCAGCTTGCCCTCCAGAAGCCCTGGCTGGATGGTGTTGAATTCACTGGAGAAATCAAAGAACATGATTCTCACAGTGCTATCCGGCTTCTCCAGGTGTTGAAGAGCTCTGTTCCGCAGGTAGATGATGACGTCCTCCACCCCGACGCGAGTCTGGTAGGCGAACTGCTGTACAATGGGTGCTGTCTGTACGGAATTTGTGTGTTCACCCTGGACCTGCGTGTGTTCTCTCTGAGATCTTCGGTTTCCTCCCACATTCCAAAGATGTACAGACGTAAAATTGTCCCTAGAGTGTGTAGGATAGTGTTAACGTGCGGGGTTCGCTGGTCGGCGCGGACCCGGTGGGCCGAAGGGCCTGTTTCCGCGCTGTATCTCTAAACTAAAGAAGTAAAGCTAGTAACATAAAGCAGATATTTTAAAATCTCAAGTGAAAACTGCAAGCTAATTATATATTTTTTTGTTATTTCAGAAATTTGCAAATCGTTAAACAAATCAACGCTCAAAGGTGAGTTATCTTGATCAGGAAATGGAAGAAAATCTAAAGGAAAACGAAGACACTAAAGACATAAGAAACTGCAGAAGCTGGTATCAGGAAGAACTCAGTGGGTCAGGCAGCATCTGTGGAAGGAATGGTCGGGCTTCGCGCCGGGTCTCTTCAGAATCTTGAAAAGTTCAATTTCTCCGTTTCTTTGTTTTTAAAAAATTTCTGTGACTCATAATTAATTTCACTTTTGCAAAAAAAAGATCTGCCAGCTAATGCAATGAAAGAATATTTCACTCTGGACCGACTCTATCTGATTTTGATGGCAGTCGTTATTATATTGTGGAAGTATCGTGCAATTTTGTATATTTTAGATTTAGAGACAAAACCAATTTACAAAAGTAAAGGGCTGGTGGCATCGGCAAGAATGTTTAAGAGACTGAGTAACCGTACCTCCTAGTTCAAGAACAGGTTCTCCCCATCAGATAGCAGGTTCACGAACCACCCTGCACAACCCCAATCACAATTCTATCTCAGCACCGCATTACTATGATTGTCTGTACTACTGCGGTTACTCCGTGTACTTAGTGTTTTTGCATGATTAAAGTCTGGTTTAGGAGAATGATTAGTAATTTATGTTGTGTCGAATTTCTTTGTGAAGTTGTTGAGATTTCACATCCGGTACAACAAGTCAAGTCAATTCTACTTTATTTGTCACATACACATACAAGATGTGCAGTGAAATGAAAGTGGCAATGCCTGCGGATTGTGCTAAAACTACAACACAGAATAGATTTTTTTTTTAAAAGACCCAACACAAAAAATAAATTTATACAGTAAATTAGTCTCTGGTGATGTAAGAGTTAACCGTCCTAATGGGCTGTGCGAAGAAATTCCGTCTCATCCTCTCTATTTTCACAGCGTGACAGCGGAGGCGTTTGCCTGACCGTAGCAGCTGGAACAGTCCGTTGCTGGGGTGGTAGTTTAGTTTAGTTTCGCCGAGTTTAGTTTAGTTTAGTTTAGCGAGTCCGCGCTTACCCTGCACATTAACACTGCCCTACACACACTGGGGACATTCACACGTACACCAAGCCAATTAACATACAAACCTGTACGTCTTTGGAGTGTGGGAGGAAACTGAAGATCTCGGAGAAAACCTACGCGGTCACGGAGAGAACATACAGACAGGACTCGTAGTCGGGATCGAACCCGGGTCTCCGACGCTGCAGGCGCTGTAAGGCAGCAACTGTACCGTTGCGCCTCCGTGTCGCCCTTAACCACACGCTCACTGAGGACCAAAGGTTCTCCACTGATATCACCCAGTGAGCGGGTGTATCCTACACCTTTGCTTAACTGCCCCGGCAGCTCTTGAAGTCTGTTGGAAAGAACCACAGATGCTGGTTTTAAATGAAGTCTGTCAGGAGAAGCAGAGTGGACAGCGTGTCCAGTGCCAGTTTGCCCCCGCAGAGTTACATGCTGATTTCAATTGTGTCTAATCGCCACCAGCAGCATTCCTTGCACACCTGTTCCCCGTTTACCTAAAGCATATACAATATATTTCCAAACAATTAGCATCTCCGCTAATGAATCCCCGCTTTTCTCATTCTCGGTCTCATTCCCAGCCACCACACTGACAGTAGCTGAAACTGAAAGAGCCGTGAGCCCGGGCCACGCTCTCATATCTATGAAGGAGAGGGGAACCCCTCGCCATTCTCCCGTTGCAATTACACATGTCGTTGTAGAAATGGATACGTAATCATTTGTTTAGGTAAGTGTGAGTTTACGTAAGTTGTCCATTATGTGAGCCGGTTTTCAGAAAGGGCCCTGAGCGCTCAGTGGAGGATAGTTCTGATGCGGAAGGGTAAGCAGAACTTATCGATGAAAAGGGATTGCTTTCAAATGTAGATCGGAAAAATGTAAGACCCAATATATGTGAATGAAAAGGAAATTAAAAGTTTGTCAGGAATTGGGGAGATCTGGGCAGGGGCCGTGGTTTTGTATCAGTTGATATTTATTGAGGTTGAAGGCGAGGGGATAGACTCTAAAATTTGAGGTGGTCGAATGAAGTAAGGTGGGAGAGCGTTCGAATTTTATCAGGAACACGAAACGGTGTAGAACGAAAGGTTAAATATCTGCGGTAAAATAGCGTGATGATGATGTTGGTTGAAGGAGAGGAATCTCATTGGCATGGAGAATGACAGTGTCATCCGCTGATATCACTCACTGCATCTTCCAGGCAGTAATCGTTGAACAATTGTTAATGTTCCTCATGTTCGCCTCTTTGCTGGATTCCTGCTCAACTACGGAAATGCCATCATCATTTAGGTCAGATCGGATTGATTACAATACATTAGATTGAATACAATACATTTTCCAGTCCAGATGCAGCCTCCGAGGCTCTGACGATAAGGCACGAACTGTTCAAAACTCAGCCTTTGTCTGAAGCAACAAAACAGTCATAAGTGAAGGGATATGAGGATACATATTGCTGTTGGAAATGTCCTGTGTGATTGCACTTTGCAGTTTTACTCTCTCGAGAGAGAGGTCTGAGCTTGGATTTTGCCCGCACACGGAGATGTTTGTGTTAATTCAAACACATATTTTGCTTCAGAAGCTGACGCGCTGACGTAATTTGTTTGTTCCATCAACTGTAACCAACAGCAATGATTAGGATTATAACCGTTCCTTTGTAGTCTGTCTCCTGTATAAATATGGATGCATGACAATGCATCATCTCAGAGATCCTCACAGAGCCGTGGCGTCCAAATCAGCACGAATCACTGCTGCTGAGAGAAATGGGGAAACCGGTAATTCTGAGGATCCGAGAGATTTATTATCCTGTTATTGGGGCCATTGGCGTTCCAGGTGAGGCACAATTGCAATAATATCGATCCTTGTGAACCGCGCCTTGGTAGGTTTTATTTTATATTCGCTGTCAGTTTTACCCAACCCGTCGTCCGATCTTAACGGAATGAGCAGAGGCCGGTTCATTTAACCTCGCTACATCGTAGCTTGGCGAAACTGTCCGTACT
>NW_027602134.1:0-48258 GCF_053455715.1 Rhinoraja longicauda | reverse complement strand
CTAACCCTAACCCTAACCCTAACCCTAACCCTAACCCTAACCCTAACCCTAACCCTAACCCTAACCCTAACCCTAACCCTAACCCTAACCCTAACCCTAACCCTAACCCCTAACCCTAACCCTAACCCTAACCCTAACCCTAACCCTAACCCTAACCCTAACCCTAACCCTAACCCTAACCCTAACCCTAACCCTAACCCTAACCCTAACCCTAACCCTAACCCTAACCCTAACCCTAACCCTAACCCTAACCCTAACCCTAACCCTAACCCTAACCCTAACCCTAACCCTAACCCTAACCCTAACCCTAACCCTAACCCTAACCCTAACCCTAACCCTAACCCTAACCCTAACCCTAACCCTAACCCTAACCCTAACCCTAACCCTAACCCTAACCCTAACCCTAACCCTAACCCTAACCCTAACCCTAACCCTAACCCTAACCCTAACCCTAACCCTAACCCTAACCCTAACCCTAACCCTAACCCTAACCCTAACCCTAACCCTAACCCTAACCCTAACCCTAACCCTAACCCTAACCCTAACCCTAACCCTAACCCTAACCCTAACCCTAACCCTAACCCTAACCCTAACCCTAACCCTAACCCTAACCCTAACCCTAACCCTAACCCTAACCCTAACCCTAACCCTAACCCTAACCCTAACCCTAACCCTAACCCTAACCCTAACCCTAACCCTAACCCTAACCCTAACCCTAACCCTAACCCTAACCCTAACCCTAACCCTAACCCTAACCCTAACCCTAACCCTAACCCTAACCCTAACCCTAACCCTAACCCTAACCCTAACCCTAACCCTAACCCTAACCCTAACCCTAACCCTAACCCTAACCCTAACCCTAACCCTAACCCTAACCCTAACCCTAACCCTAACCCTAACCCTAACCCTAACCCTAACCCTAACCCTAACCCTAACCCTAACCCTAACCCTAACCCTAACCCTAACCCTAACCCTAACCCTAACCCTAACCCTAACCCTAACCCTAACCCTAACCCTAACCCTAACCCTAACCCTAACCCTAACCCTAACCCTAACCCTAACCCTAACCCTAACCCTAACCCTAACCCTAACCCTAACCCTAACCCTAACCCTAACCCTAACCCTAACCCTAACCCTAACCCTAACCCTAACCCTAACCCTAACCCTAACCCTAACCCTAACCCTAACCCTAACCCTAACCCTAACCCTAACCCTAACCCTAACCCTAACCCTAACCCTAACCCTAACCCTAACCCTAACCCTAACCCTAACCCTAACCCTAACCCTAACCCTAACCCTAACCCTAACCCTAACCCTAACCCTAACCCTAACCCTAACCCTAACCCTAACCCTAACCCTAACCCTAACCCTAACCCTAACCCTAACCCTAACCCTAACCCTAACCCTAACCCTAACCCTAACCCTAACCCTAACCCTAACCCTAACCCTAACCCTAACCCTAACCCTAACCCTAACCCTAACCCTAACCCTAACCCTAACCCTAACCCTAACCCTAACCCTAACCCTAACCCTAACCCTAACCCTAACCCTAACCCTAACCCTAACCCTAACCCTAACCCTAACCCTAACCCTAACCCTAACCCTAACCCTAACCCTAACCCTAACCCTAACCCTAACCCTAACCCTAACCCTAACCCTAACCCTAACCCTAACCCTAACCCTAACCCTAACCCTAACCCTAACCCTAACCCTAACCCTAACCCTAACCCTAACCCTAACCCTAACCCTAACCCTAACCCTAACCCTAACCCTAACCCTAACCCTAACCCTAACCCTAACCCTAACCCTAACCCTAACCCTAACCCTAACCCTAACCCTAACCCTAACCCTAACCCTAACCCTAACCCTAACCCTAACCCTAACCCTAACCCTAACCCTAACCCTAACCCTAACCCTAACCCTAACCCTAACCCTAACCCTAACCCTAACCCTAACCCTAACCCTAACCCTAACCCTAACCCTAACCCTAACCCTAACCCTAACCCTAACCCTAACCCTAACCCTAACCCTAACCCTAACCCTAACCCTAACCCTAACCCTAACCCTAACCCTAACCCTAACCCTAACCCTAACCCTAACCCTAACCCTAACCCTAACCCTAACCCTAACCCTAACCCTAACCCTAACCCTAACCCTAACCCTAACCCTAACCCTAACCCTAACCCTAACCCTAACCCTAACCCTAACCCTAACCCTAACCCTAACCCTAACCCTAACCCTA
Source organism: Rhinoraja longicauda (assembly GCF_053455715.1). Classification (NCBI taxonomy): domain Eukaryota; kingdom Metazoa; phylum Chordata; class Chondrichthyes; order Rajiformes; family Arhynchobatidae; genus Rhinoraja; species Rhinoraja longicauda. The sequence continues at coordinate 46,016 of NW_027602134.1, read as the reverse complement.
ACCCTAACCCTAACCCTAACCCTAACCCTAACCCTAACCCTAACCCTAACCCTAACCCTAACCCTAACCCTAACCCTAACCCTAACCCTAACCCTAACCCTAACCCTAACCCTAACCCTAACCCTAACCCTAACCCTAACCCTAACCCTAACCCTAACCCTAACCCTAACCCTAACCCTAACCCTAACCCTAACCCTAACCCTAACCCTAACCCTAACCCTAACCCTAACCCTAACCCTAACCCTAACCCTAACCCTAACCCTAACCCTAACCCTAACCCTAACCCTAACCCTAACCCTAACCCTAACCCTAACCCTAACCCTAACCCTAACCCTAACCCTAACCCTAACCCTAACCCTAACCCTAACCCTAACCCTAACCCTAACCCTAACCCTAACCCTAACCCTAACCCTAACCCTAACCCTAACCCTAACCCTAACCCTAACCCTAACCCTAACCCTAACCCTAACCCTAACCCTAACCCTAACCCTAACCCTAACCCTAACCCTAACCCTAACCCTAACCCTAACCCTAACCCTAACCCTAACCCTAACCCTAACCCTAACCCTAACCCTAACCCTAACCCTAACCCTAACCCTAACCCTAACCCTAACCCTAACCCTAACCCTAACCCTAACCCTAACCCTAACCCTAACCCTAACCCTAACCCTAACCCTAACCCTAACCCTAACCCTAACCCTAACCCTAACCCTAACCCTAACCCTAACCCTAACCCTAACCCTAACCCTAACCCTAACCCTAACCCTAACCCTAACCCTAACCCTAACCCTAACCCTAACCCTAACCCTAACCCTAACCCTAACCCTAACCCTAACCCTAACCCTAACCCTAACCCTAACCCTAACCCTAACCCTAACCCTAACCCTAACCCTAACCCTAACCCTAACCCTAACCCTAACCCTAACCCTAACCCTAACCCTAACCCTAACCCTAACCCTAACCCTAACCCTAACCCTAACCCTAACCCTAACCCTAACCCTAACCCTAACCCTAACCCTAACCCTAACCCTAACCCTAACCCTAACCCTAACCCTAACCCTAACCCTAACCCTAACCCTAACCCTAACCCTAACCCTAACCCTAACCCTAACCCTAACCCTAACCCTAACCCTAACCCTAACCCTAACCCTAACCCTAACCCTAACCCTAACCCTAACCCTAACCCTAACCCTAACCCTAACCCTAACCCTAACCCTAACCCTAACCCTAACCCTAACCCTAACCCTAACCCTAACCCTAACCCTAACCCTAACCCTAACCCTAACCCTAACCCTAACCCTAACCCTAACCCTAACCCTAACCCTAACCCTAACCCTAACCCTAACCCTAACCCTAACCCTAACCCTAACCCTAACCCTAACCCTAACCCTAACCCTAACCCTAACCCTAACCCTAACCCTAACCCTAACCCTAACCCTAACCCTAACCCTAACCCTAACCCTAACCCTAACCCTAACCCTAACCCTAACCCTAACCCTAACCCTAACCCTAACCCTAACCCTAACCCTAACCCTAACCCTAACCCTAACCCTAACCCTAACCCTAACCCTAACCCTAACCCTAACCCTAACCCTAACCCTAACCCTAACCCTAACCCTAACCCTAACCCTAACCCTAACCCTAACCCTAACCCTAACCCTAACCCTAACCCTAACCCTAACCCTAACCCTAACCCTAACCCTAACCCTAACCCTAACCCTAACCCTAACCCTAACCCTAACCCTAACCCTAACCCTAACCCTAACCCTAACCCTAACCCTAACCCTAACCCTAACCCTAACCCTAACCCTAACCCTAACCCTAACCCTAACCCTAACCCTAACCCTAACCCTAACCCTAACCCTAACCCTAACCCTAACCCTAACCCTAACCCTAACCCTAACCCTAACCCTAACCCTAACCCTAACCCTAACCCTAACCCTAACCCTAACCCTAACCCTAACCCTAACCCTAACCCTAACCCTAACCCTAACCCTAACCCTAACCCTAACCCTAACCCTAACCCTAACCCTAACCCTAACCCTAACCCTAACCCTAACCCTAACCCTAACCCTAACCCTAACCCTAACCCTAACCCTAACCCTAACCCTAACCCTAACCCTAACCCTAACCCTAACCCTAACCCTAACCCTAACCCTAACCCTAACCCTAACCCTAACCCTAACCCTAACCCTAACCCTAACCCTAACCCTAACCCTAACCCTAACCCTAACCCTAACCCTAACCCTAACCCTAACCCTAACCCTAACCCTAACCCTAACCCTAACCCTAACCCTAACCCTAACCCTAACCCTAACCCTAACCCTAACCCTAACCCTAACCCTAACCCTAACCCTAACCCTAACCCTAACCCTAACCCTAACCCTAACCCTAACCCTAACCCTAACCCTAACCCTAACCCTAACCCTAACCCTAACCCTAACCCTAACCCTAACCCTAACCCTAACCCTAACCCTAACCCTAACCCTAACCCTAACCCTAACCCTAACCCTAACCCTAACCCTAACCCTAACCCTAACCCTAACCCTAACCCTAACCCTAACCCTAACCCTAACCCTAACCCTAACCCTAACCCTAACCCTAACCCTAACCCTAACCCTAACCCTAACCCTAACCCTAACCCTAACCCTAACCCTAACCCTAACCCTAACCCTAACCCTAACCCTAACCCTAACCCTAACCCTAACCCTAACCCTAACCCTAACCCTAACCCTAACCCTAACCCTAACCCTAACCCTAACCCTAACCCTAACCCTAACCCTAACCCTAACCCTAACCCTAACCCTAACCCTAACCCTAACCCTAACCCTAACCCTAACCCTAACCCTAACCCTAACCCTAACCCTAACCCTAACCCTAACCCTAACCCTAACCCTAACCCTAACCCTAACCCTAACCCTAACCCTAACCCTAACCCTAACCCTAACCCTAACCCTAACCCTAACCCTAACCCTAACCCTAACCCTAACCCTAACCCTAACCCTAACCCTAACCCTAACCCTAACCCTAACCCTAACCCTAACCCTAACCCTAACCCTAACCCTAACCCTAACCCTAACCCTAACCCTAACCCTAACCCTAACCCTAACCCTAACCCTAACCCTAACCCTAACCCTAACCCTAACCCTAACCCTAACCCTAACCCTAACCCTAACCCTAACCCTAACCCTAACCCTAACCCTAACCCTAACCCTAACCCTAACCCTAACCCTAACCCTAACCCTAACCCTAACCCTAACCCTAACCCTAACCCTAACCCTAACCCTAACCCTAACCCTAACCCTAACCCTAACCCTAACCCTAACCCTAACCCTAACCCTAACCCTAACCCTAACCCTAACCCTAACCCTAACCCTAACCCTAACCCTAACCCTAACCCTAACCCTAACCCTAACCCTAACCCTAACCCTAACCCTAACCCTAACCCTAACCCTAACCCTAACCCTAACCCTAACCCTAACCCTAACCCTAACCCTAACCCTAACCCTAACCCTAACCCTAACCCTAACCCTAACCCTAACCCTAACCCTAACCCTAACCCTAACCCTAACCCTAACCCTAACCCTAACCCTAACCCTAACCCTAACCCTAACCCTAACCCTAACCCTAACCCTAACCCTAACCCTAACCCTAACCCTAACCCTAACCCTAACCCTAACCCTAACCCTAACCCTAACCCTAACCCTAACCCTAACCCTAACCCTAACCCTAACCCTAACCCTAACCCTAACCCTAACCCTAACCCTAACCCTAACCCTAACCCTAACCCTAACCCTAACCCTAACCCTAACCCTAACCCTAACCCTAACCCTAACCCTAACCCTAACCCTAACCCTAACCCTAACCCTAACCCTAACCCTAACCCTAACCCTAACCCTAACCCTAACCCTAACCCTAACCCTAACCCTAACCCTAACCCTAACCCTAACCCTAACCCTAACCCTAACCCTAACCCTAACCCTAACCCTAACCCTAACCCTAACCCTAACCCTAACCCTAACCCTAACCCTAACCCTAACCCTAACCCTAACCCTAACCCTAACCCTAACCCTAACCCTAACCCTAACCCTAACCCTAACCCTAACCCTAACCCTAACCCTAACCCTAACCCTAACCCTAACCCTAACCCTAACCCTAACCCTAACCCTAACCCTAACCCTAACCCTAACCCTAACCCTAACCCTAACCCTAACCCTAACCCTAACCCTAACCCTAACCCTAACCCTAACCCTAACCCTAACCCTAACCCTAACCCTAACCCTAACCCTAACCCTAACCCTAACCCTAACCCTAACCCTAACCCTAACCCTAACCCTAACCCTAACCCTAACCCTAACCCTAACCCTAACCCTAACCCTAACCCTAACCCTAACCCTAACCCTAACCCTAACCCTAACCCTAACCCTAACCCTAACCCTAACCCTAACCCTAACCCTAACCCTAACCCTAACCCTAACCCTAACCCTAACCCTAACCCTAACCCTAACCCTAACCCTAACCCTAACCCTAACCCTAACCCTAACCCTAACCCTAACCCTAACCCTAACCCTAACCCTAACCCTAACCCTAACCCTAACCCTAACCCTAACCCTAACCCTAACCCTAACCCTAACCCTAACCCTAACCCTAACCCTAACCCTAACCCTAACCCTAACCCTAACCCTAACCCTAACCCTAACCCTAACCCTAACCCTAACCCTAACCCTAACCCTAACCCTAACCCTAACCCTAACCCTAACCCTAACCCTAACCCTAACCCTAACCCTAACCCTAACCCTAACCCTAACCCTAACCCTAACCCTAACCCTAACCCTAACCCTAACCCTAACCCTAACCCTAACCCTAACCCTAACCCTAACCCTAACCCTAACCCTAACCCTAACCCTAACCCTAACCCTAACCCTAACCCTAACCCTAACCCTAACCCTAACCCTAACCCTAACCCTAACCCTAACCCTAACCCTAACCCTAACCCTAACCCTAACCCTAACCCTAACCCTAACCCTAACCCTAACCCTAACCCTAACCCTAACCCTAACCCTAACCCTAACCCTAACCCTAACCCTAACCCTAACCCTAACCCTAACCCTAACCCTAACCCTAACCCTAACCCTAACCCTAACCCTAACCCTAACCCTAACCCTAACCCTAACCCTAACCCTAACCCTAACCCTAACCCTAACCCTAACCCTAACCCTAACCCTAACCCTAACCCTAACCCTAACCCTAACCCTAACCCTAACCCTAACCCTAACCCTAACCCTAACCCTAACCCTAACCCTAACCCTAACCCTAACCCTAACCCTAACCCTAACCCTAACCCTAACCCTAACCCTAACCCTAACCCTAACCCTAACCCTAACCCTAACCCTAACCCTAACCCTAACCCTAACCCTAACCCTAACCCTAACCCTAACCCTAACCCTAACCCTAACCCTAACCCTAACCCTAACCCTAACCCTAACCCTAACCCTAACCCTAACCCTAACCCTAACCCTAACCCTAACCCTAACCCTAACCCTAACCCTAACCCTAACCCTAACCCTAACCCTAACCCTAACCCTAACCCTAACCCTAACCCTAACCCTAACCCTAACCCTAACCCTAACCCTAACCCTAACCCTAACCCTAACCCTAACCCTAACCCTAACCCTAACCCTAACCCTAACCCTAACCCTAACCCTAACCCTAACCCTAACCCTAACCCTAACCCTAACCCTAACCCTAACCCTAACCCTAACCCTAACCCTAACCCTAACCCTAACCCTAACCCTAACCCTAACCCTAACCCTAACCCTAACCCTAACCCTAACCCTAACCCTAACCCTAACCCTAACCCTAACCCTAACCCTAACCCTAACCCTAACCCTAACCCTAACCCTAACCCTAACCCTAACCCTAACCCTAACCCTAACCCTAACCCTAACCCTAACCCTAACCCTAACCCTAACCCTAACCCTAACCCTAACCCTAACCCTAACCCTAACCCTAACCCTAACCCTAACCCTAACCCTAACCCTAACCCTAACCCTAACCCTAACCCTAACCCTAACCCTAACCCTAACCCTAACCCTAACCCTAACCCTAACCCTAACCCTAACCCTAACCCTAACCCTAACCCTAACCCTAACCCTAACCCTAACCCTAACCCTAACCCTAACCCTAACCCTAACCCTAACCCTAACCCTAACCCTAACCCTAACCCTAACCCTAACCCTAACCCTAACCCTAACCCTAACCCTAACCCTAACCCTAACCCTAACCCTAACCCTAACCCTAACCCTAACCCTAACCCTAACCCTAACCCTAACCCTAACCCTAACCCTAACCCTAACCCTAACCCTAACCCTAACCCTAACCCTAACCCTAACCCTAACCCTAACCCTAACCCTAACCCTAACCCTAACCCTAACCCTAACCCTAACCCTAACCCTAACCCTAACCCTAACCCTAACCCTAACCCTAACCCTAACCCTAACCCTAACCCTAACCCTAACCCTAACCCTAACCCTAACCCTAACCCTAACCCTAACCCTAACCCTAACCCTAACCCTAACCCTAACCCTAACCCTAACCCTAACCCTAACCCTAACCCTAACCCTAACCCTAACCCTAACCCTAACCCTAACCCTAACCCTAACCCTAACCCTAACCCTAACCCTAACCCTAACCCTAACCCTAACCCTAACCCTAACCCTAACCCTAACCCTAACCCTAACCCTAACCCTAACCCTAACCCTAACCCTAACCCTAACCCTAACCCTAACCCTAACCCTAACCCTAACCCTAACCCTAACCCTAACCCTAACCCTAACCCTAACCCTAACCCTAACCCTAACCCTAACCCTAACCCTAACCCTAACCCTAACCCTAACCCTAACCCTAACCCTAACCCTAACCCTAACCCTAACCCTAACCCTAACCCTAACCCTAACCCTAACCCTAACCCTAACCCTAACCCTAACCCTAACCCTAACCCTAACCCTAACCCTAACCCTAACCCTAACCCTAACCCTAACCCTAACCCTAACCCTAACCCTAACCCTAACCCTAACCCTAACCCTAACCCTAACCCTAACCCTAACCCTAACCCTAACCCTAACCCTAACCCTAACCCTAACCCTAACCCTAACCCTAACCCTAACCCTAACCCTAACCCTAACCCTAACCCTAACCCTAACCCTAACCCTAACCCTAACCCTAACCCTAACCCTAACCCTAACCCTAACCCTAACCCTAACCCTAACCCTAACCCTAACCCTAACCCTAACCCTAACCCTAACCCTAACCCTAACCCTAACCCTAACCCTAACCCTAACCCTAACCCTAACCCTAACCCTAACCCTAACCCTAACCCTAACCCTAACCCTAACCCTAACCCTAACCCTAACCCTAACCCTAACCCTAACCCTAACCCTAACCCTAACCCTAACCCTAACCCTAACCCTAACCCTAACCCTAACCCTAACCCTAACCCTAACCCTAACCCTAACCCTAACCCTAACCCTAACCCTAACCCTAACCCTAACCCTAACCCTAACCCTAACCCTAACCCTAACCCTAACCCTAACCCTAACCCTAACCCTAACCCTAACCCTAACCCTAACCCTAACCCTAACCCTAACCCTAACCCTAACCCTAACCCTAACCCTAACCCTAACCCTAACCCTAACCCTAACCCTAACCCTAACCCTAACCCTAACCCTAACCCTAACCCTAACCCTAACCCTAACCCTAACCCTAACCCTAACCCTAACCCTAACCCTAACCCTAACCCTAACCCTAACCCTAACCCTAACCCTAACCCTAACCCTAACCCTAACCCTAACCCTAACCCTAACCCTAACCCTAACCCTAACCCTAACCCTAACCCTAACCCTAACCCTAACCCTAACCCTAACCCTAACCCTAACCCTAACCCTAACCCTAACCCTAACCCTAACCCTAACCCTAACCCTAACCCTAACCCTAACCCTAACCCTAACCCTAACCCTAACCCTAACCCTAACCCTAACCCTAACCCTAACCCTAACCCTAACCCTAACCCTAACCCTAACCCTAACCCTAACCCTAACCCTAACCCTAACCCTAACCCTAACCCTAACCCTAACCCTAACCCTAACCCTAACCCTAACCCTAACCCTAACCCTAACCCTAACCCTAACCCTAACCCTAACCCTAACCCTAACCCTAACCCTAACCCTAACCCTAACCCTAACCCTAACCCTAACCCTAACCCTAACCCTAACCCTAACCCTAACCCTAACCCTAACCCTAACCCTAACCCTAACCCTAACCCTAACCCTAACCCTAACCCTAACCCTAACCCTAACCCTAACCCTAACCCTAACCCTAACCCTAACCCTAACCCTAACCCTAACCCTAACCCTAACCCTAACCCTAACCCTAACCCTAACCCTAACCCTAACCCTAACCCTAACCCTAACCCTAACCCTAACCCTAACCCTAACCCTAACCCTAACCCTAACCCTAACCCTAACCCTAACCCTAACCCTAACCCTAACCCTAACCCTAACCCTAACCCTAACCCTAACCCTAACCCTAACCCTAACCCTAACCCTAACCCTAACCCTAACCCTAACCCTAACCCTAACCCTAACCCTAACCCTAACCCTAACCCTAACCCTAACCCTAACCCTAACCCTAACCCTAACCCTAACCCTAACCCTAACCCTAACCCTAACCCTAACCCTAACCCTAACCCTAACCCTAACCCTAACCCTAACCCTAACCCTAACCCTAACCCTAACCCTAACCCTAACCCTAACCCTAACCCTAACCCTAACCCTAACCCTAACCCTAACCCTAACCCTAACCCTAACCCTAACCCTAACCCTAACCCTAACCCTAACCCTAACCCTAACCCTAACCCTAACCCTAACCCTAACCCTAACCCTAACCCTAACCCTAACCCTAACCCTAACCCTAACCCTAACCCTAACCCTAACCCTAACCCTAACCCTAACCCTAACCCTAACCCTAACCCTAACCCTAACCCTAACCCTAACCCTAACCCTAACCCTAACCCTAACCCTAACCCTAAACCTAAACCTAACCCTAACCCTAACCCTAAACCTAAACCTAAACCTAACCCTAACCCTAACCCTAACCCTAACCCTAACCCTAACCCTAACCCTAACCCTAACCCTAACCCTAACCCTAACCCTAACCCTAACCCTAACCCTAACCCTAACCCTAACCCTAACCCTAACCCTAACCCTAACCCTAACCCTAACCCTAACCCTAACCCTAACCCTAACCCTAACCCTAACCCTAACCCTAACCCTAACCCTAACCCTAACCCTAACCCTAACCCTAACCCTAACCCAACCTAACCCTAACCCTATGTTACATTATAACGCATTGGAAAATGCATTATAATGTACTGTAGTATTGTAGTGGGTTATATGGTGTGTCCCAGGTTATGTTATAGTGTGTTCCATTGTATTATAGTCTTAAAGTATGTTATAGGTTGTTTAGTATGTCGTTTATAGTGTTACAGCGTATTATAGACATAACTTATTATACATTGCGTTAAAGTGCTATGGTATAGACCTAACATACTTTAACATACTTTAATACACTGTTTACATAACGACACACTCTTCTGCACTAAAACACGCTGAAACACAATGTAACCCACTATAACACACTATCATACACGAAAACACATTACAATACACTACAACACGATAATATACTATAATACCCTAAAACGGACTCTAGAACACTGATGCACTGTTAAATACTAAATTACGCAATTACACACTAACATACGATAGCATAATACACACACTATGGCAACGTGAAACACAACGTAATACAATTTAACACGGATACACACTATTACACACTATAACATACTCCAATCTACCGTAACACACAAAATAACACTAGAACACATAATAAAATATAATACACGCTATAATACACTGGAAGACAGTATAGTCCATAAAGTAAACTATAATACGACAACTATAGACTATAAATGCGACAAGACGAACTGTAATTCCCCAGAATACGATAATACAAACTGTAATACACTATTACACTAAAATACACTATAACGCACCACAAAACATTTAGCGTATTATATCATCCGCGTTGTCACACCATAACACTATGATACATTATAACACATTAGATAATGCGTTATAATGTCCTGTAGTATTGTAACTGTGTTCCAGGTTATGTTATAGTGTGTTCCATTGTATTATAGTCTTAAAGTATGTTATAGGTTGTTTAGTATGACGTTTATAGTGTTACAGCGTATTATAGTCATAACTTATTATAGATTGCGTTAAAGTGCTATGGTATAGCCCTAACATACTTTAACATACTTTAATACACTGTTTACATAATATGACACACTATAACACTCTTCTGCACTAAACCACGCTGAAACACAATGTAACCCACTATAACACACTATAATACACGAAAACACATTACAATACTCTACAACACGATAATATACTATAATACCCTAAAACGGACTATAGAGCACTTTCACACACAAGATACACTAGTAAATACTAAATTACGCAATTACACACTATAACATAAGATAGCATAATACACACACTATGGCAACGTCAAACACAAGGTAATACATTTTAACCCGGATATTATACACTATTACACAATATAACATACTGTAACACACAAAATAACACAAGAGCACAAAATAAAATATAATACACGCTACATTGGGACAGTAGTCCACTAAAGTAAACTATAATACACTAGAATAGACTAGAAATGCGATGAGACGAACTGTAATACCCCAGAATACGATAATACAAACTGTAAAACACTATTACACTAAAACGCACTATAACGCACCACAAACATTTTAGCGCATTATAGCATCCGCGTTGTCACACAGCAATACACCTTAACACACACAAGATACACTAGTAAATACTAAATTACGCAATTACACACTATAACATACGATAGCATAACGATAGCCCTAACCCTAACCCTAACCCTAACCCTAACCCTAACCCTAACCCTAACCCTAACCCTAACCCTAACCCTTTGTTACATTATAACGCATTGGAAAATGCATTATAATGTACTGTAGTATTGTACACTATTACACACTATAACATACTGTAACACACAAAATAACCTTAAATCTAACCCTAACCCTAACCCTAACCCTAACCCTAACCCTAACCCTAACCCTATGTTACATTATACTGTGTTCCAGGTTATGTTATAGTGTGTTCCATTGTATTATAGTCTTAAAGTATGTTATAGGTTGTTTAGTATGTCGTTTATAGTGCTACAGCGTATTATAGTCATAACTTATTATAGATTGCGTTAAAGTGCTATGGTATAGCCCTAACATACTTTAACATACTTTAATACACTGTTTCCATAACATGACACACTATAACACTCTTCTGCACTAAACCACACTGAAACACAATGTAACCCACTATAACACACTATAATACACGAAAACACATTACAATACACTACAACACGATAATATACTATAATACCCTAAAACGGACTCCAGAGCACTTTCACACACAAGATACACTAGTAAATACTAAATTACGCAATTACACACTATAACATACGATAGCATAACGATAGCCCTAACCCTAACCCTAACCCTAACCCCAACCCTAACCCTAATCCTAACCCTAACCCTAACCCTAACCCTAACCCTAACCCAAACCCTAACCTTAAATCTAACCCTAACCCTAACCCTAACCCTAACCCTAACCCTAACCCTAACCCTATGTTACATTATAACGCATTGGAAAATGCATTATAATGTACTGTAGTATTGTAGTGGGTTATATGGTGTGTCCCAGGTTATGTTATAGTGTGTTCCATTGTATTATAGTCTTAAAGTATGTTATAGGTTGTTTTGTATGTCGTTTATAGTGTTACAGCGTATTATAGACATAACTTATTATACATTGCGTTAAAGTGCTATGGTATATCCCTAACATTCTTTAACATACTTTAATACACTGTTTACATAACGACACACCCTTCTGCACTAAAACACGCTGAAAGACAATGTAACCCACTTTAACACACTATCATACACGAAAACACATTACAATACACTACAACACGATAATATACTATAATACCCTAAAACGGACTCTAGAACACTGATGCACTGTTAAATACTAAATTACGCAATTACACACTAACATACGATAGCATAATACACACACTATGGCAACGTGAAACACAACGTAATACAATTTAACACGGATACGCACTATTACACACTATAACATACTCTAATCTACCGTAACACACAAAATAACACTAGAACACATAATAAAATATAATACACGCTATAATACACTGGAAGACAGTATAGTCCACTAAAGTAAACTATAATACACTAGAATAGACTATCAATGCGACAAGACGAACTGTAATTCCCCAGAATACGATAATACAAACTGTAATACACTATTACACTAAAATACACTATAACGCACCACAAAACATTTTAGCGCATTATAGCATCCGCGTTGTCACACAGCAATACACCTTAACACACACAAGATACACTAGTAAATACTAAATTACGCAATTACACACTATAACATACGATAGCATAACGCTAACCCTAACCCTAACCCTAACCCTAACCCTAACCCTAACCCTAACCCTAACCCTAAACCTAACCATAACCCTAACCCTAACCCTAACCCTAACCCTAACCCTAACCCTAACCCTAACCCTAACCCTAACCCTTACCCTAACCCTAACCCTAACCCTAACCCTAACCCTATGTTACATTATAACGCATTGGAAAATGAATTATAATGTACTGTAGTATAGTAGTGGGTTATATGGTGTGTCCCAGGTTATGTTATAGTGTGTTCCATTGTATTATAGTCTTAAAGTATGTTATAGGTTGTTTAGTATGTCGTTTATAGTGTTACAGCGTATTATAGACATAACTTATTATACATTGCGTTAAAGTGCTATGGTATATCCCTAACATTCTTTAACATACTTTAATACACTGTTTACATAACGACACACCCTTCTGCACTAAAACACGCTGAAAGACAATGTAACCCACAATAACACACTATCATACACGAAAACACATTACAATACACTACAACACGATAATATACTATAATACCCTAAAACGGACTCTAGAACACTGATGCACTGTTAAATACTAAATTACGGAATTACACACTAACATACGATAGCATAATACACACACTATGGCAACGTGAAACACAACGTAATACAATTTAACACGGATACGCACTATTACACACTATAACATACTCTAATCTACCGTAACACACAAAATAACACTAGAACACATAATAAAATATAATACACGCTTTAATACACTGGAAGACAGTATAGTCCACTAAAGTAAACTATAATACACTAGAATAGACTATAAATGCGACAAGACGAACTGTAATTCCCCAGAATACGATAATACAAACTGAAATACACTATTACACTAAAATACAATATAACGCACCACAAAACATTTAGCGTATTATATCATCCGCGTTGTCACACCATAAGACTATGTTACATTATAACACATTAGATAATGCGTTATAATGTCCTGTAGTATACTGTGTTCCAGGTTATGTTATAGTGTGTTCCATTGTATTATAGTCTTAAAATATGTTATAGGTTGTTTAGTATGTCGTTTATAGTGCTACAGCGTATTATAGTCATAACTTATTATAGATTGCGTTAAAGTGCAATGGTATAGCCCTAACATACTTTAACATACTTTAATACACTGTTTACATAACATGACACACTATAACACTCTTCTGCACTAAACCACGCTGAAACACAATGTAACCCACTATAACACACTATAATACACGAAAACACATTACAATACACTACAACACGATAATATACTATAATACCCTAAAACGGACTCCAGAGCACTTTCACACACAAGATACACTAGTAAATACTAAATTACGCAATTACACACTATAACATACGATAGCATAACGATAGCCCTAACCCTAACCCTAACCCTAACCCTAACCCTAACCCTAACCCTAACCCTAACCCTAACCCTAACCCTAACCCTAACCCTAACCCTAACCCTAATGCATTATAATGTACTGTAGGATTGTATTGGGTTATGTGGTGTGTACCAGGTTATGTTACAGTGTGTTCCATTGTATTATAGTCTTAAAGTATGTTATAGCTTGTTTAGTATGTCGTTTATAGTGTTACAGCGTATTATAGTCATAACTTATTATACATTGCGTTAAAGTGCTATGGTATAGACCTAACATACTTTAACATACTTTAATACACTGTTTACATAACGACACACTCTTCTGCACTAAAACACGCTGAAACACAATGTAACCCACTATAACACACTATCATACACGAAAACACATTACAATACACTACAACACGATAATATACTATAATACCCTAAAACGGACTCTAGAACACTGATGCACTGTTAAATACTAAATTACGCAATTACACACTAACATACGATAGCATAATACACACACACTATGGCAACGTGAAACACAACGTAATACAATTTAACACGGATACTATACACTATTACACACTATAACATACTTTAATCTACGGTAACACACAAAATAACACTAGCACACATAATAAAATATAATACACGCTATAATACACTGGAAGACAGTATAGTCCACTAAAGTAAACTATAATACACTAGAATAGACTATAAATGCGACAAGACGAACTGTAATTCCCCAGAATACGATAATACAAACTGTAATACACTATTACACTAAAATACACTATAACGCACCACAAAACATTTAGCCTATTATATCTTCCGCGTTGTCACACCATAACACTATGATACATTATAACACATTAGATAATGCGTTATAATGTCCTGTAGTATTGTAGTGGTTATACTATAACACACTATAATACACGAAAACACATTACAATACACTACAACACGATAATATACTATAATACCCTAAAACGGACTCTAGAGCACTTTCACACACAAGATACACTAGTAAATACTAAATTACGCAATTACACACTATAACATAAGATAGCATAATACACACACTATGGCAACGTCAAACACAAGGTAATACATTTTAACCCGGATACTATACACTATTACACAATATAACATACTGTAACACACAAAATAACACAAGAGCACAAAATAAAATATAATACACGCTACATTGGGACAGTAGTCCACTAAAGTAAACTATAATACACTAGAATAGACTAGAAATGCGATGAGACGAACTGTAATTCCCCAGAATACGATAATACAAACTGAAATACACTATTACACTAAAATACAATATAACGCACCACAAAACATTTAGCGTATTATATCATCCGCGTTGTCACACCATAACACTATGTTACATTATAACACATTAGATAATGCGTTATAATGTCCTGTAGTACTGTAGTATACTGTGTTCCAGGTTATGTTATAGTGTGTTCCATTGTATTATAGTCTTAAAGTATGTTATAGGTTGTTTAGTATGTCGTTTATAGTGCTACAGCGTATTATTTTCATAACATATTATAGATTGCGTTAAAGTGCTATGGTATAGCCCTAACATACTTTAACATACTTTAATACACTGTTTACATAACATGACACACTATAACACTCTTCTGCACTAAACCACACTGAAACACAATGTAACCCACTATAACACACTATAATACACGAAAACACATTACAATACACTACAACACGATAATATACTATAATACCCTAAAACGGACTCCAGAGCACTTTCACACACAAGATACACTAGTAAATACTAAATTACGCAATTACACACTATAACATACGATAGCATAACGATAGCCCTAACCCTAACCCTAACCCTAACCCCAACCCTAACCCTAACCCTAACCCTAACCCTAACCCTAACCCTAACCCTAACCTTAAATCTCACCCTAACCCTAACCCTAACCCTAACCCTAACCCTAACCCTAACCCTATGTTACATTATAACGCATTGGAAAATGCATTATAATGTACTGTAGTATTGTAGTGGGTTATATGGTGTGTCCCAGGTTATGTTATAGTGTGTTCCATTGTATTATAGTCTTAAAGTATGTTATAGGTTGTTTAGTATGTCGTTTATAGTGTTACAGCGTATTATAGTCATAACTTATTATACATTGCGTTAAAGTGCTATGGTATAGACCTAACATACGTTAACATACTTTAATACACTGTTTACATAACGACATACTCTTCCGCACTAAAACACGCTGAAACACAATGTAACCCACTATAACACACTATCATACACGAAAACACATCACAATACACTACAACACGATAATATACTATAATACCCTAAAACGGACTCTAGAACACTGATGCACTGTTAAATACTAAATTACGCAATTACACACTAACATACGATAGCATAATACACACACACTATGGCAACGTGAAACACAACGTAATACAATTTAACACGGATACTATACACTATTACACACTATAACATACTTTAATCTACGGTAACACACAAAATAACACTAGCACACATAATAAAATATAATACACGCTATAATACACTGGAAGACAGTATAGTCCACTAAAGTAAACTATAATACACTAGAATAGACTATAAATGCGACAAGACGAACTGTAATTCCCCAGAATACGATAATACAAACTGTAATACACTATTACACTAAAATACACTATAACGCACCACAAAACATTTAGCTTCCGCGTTGTCACACCATAACACTATGATACATTATAACACATTAGATAATGCGTTATAATGTCCTGTAGTATTGTAGTGGTTATACTATAACACACTATAATACACGAAAACACATTACAATACACTACAACACGATAATATACTATAATACCCTAAAACGGACTCTAGAGCACTTTCACACACAAGATACACTAGTAAATACTAAATTACGCAATTACACACTATAACATAAGATAGCATAATACACACACTATGGCAACGTCAAACACAAGGTAATAAACTTTAACACGTATACTATACACTATTACACACTATAACATACTGTAACACACAAAATAACACTAGAGCACAAAATAAAATATAATACACGCTACATTGGCCCACTAAAGTAAACTATAATACACTAGTATAGACTAGAAATGCGATAAGACGAACTGTAATACCCCAGAATACGATAATGCATACTGTAATACACTATTGCACTAAAATGCACTATAACGCACCACAAAACATTTTAGCGCATTATAGCATCCGCGTTGTCACACAGCAATACACCTTAACACACACAAGATACACTAGTAAATACTAAATTACGCAATTACAGACTATAACATACGATAGCATAACGCTAACCCTAACCCTAACCCTAACCCTAACCCTAACCCTAACCCTAACCCTAACCCTAACCCTAACCCTAACCCTAACCCTTACCCTAACCCTAACCCTAACCCTAACCCTAACCCTATGTTACATTATAACGCATTGGAAAATGAATTATAATGTACTGTAGTATTGTAGTGGGTTATATGGTGTGTCCCAGGTTATGTTACAGTGTGTTCCATTGTATTATAGTCTTAAAGTATGTTATAGCTTGTTTAGTATGTCGTTTATAGTGTTACAGCGTATTATAGTCATAACTTATTATACATTGCGTTAAAGTGCTATGGTATAGACCTAACATACGTTAACATACTTTAATACACTGTTTACATAACGACATACTCTTCCGCACTAAAACACGCTGAAACACAATGTAACCCACTATAACACACTATCATAAACGAAAACACATTACAATACACTACAACACGATAATATACTATAATACCCTAAAACGGACTCTAGAACACTGATGCACTGTTAAATACTAAATTACGCAATTACACACTAACATACGATAGCATAATACACACACACTATGGCAACGTGAAACACAACGTAATACAATTTAACACGGATACTATACACTATTACACACTATAACATACTTTAATCTACGGTAACACACAAAATAACACTAGCACACATAATAAAATATAATACACGCTATAATACACTGGAAGACAGTATAGTCCACTAAAGTAAACTATAATACACTAGAATAGACTATAAATGCGACAAGACGAACTGTAATTCCCCAGAATACGATAATACAAACTGTAATACACTATTACACTAAAATACACTATAACGCACCACAAAACATTTAGCTTCCGCGTTGTCACACCATAACACTATGATACATTATAACACATTAGATAATGCGTTATAATGTCCTGTAGTATTGTAGTGGTTATACTATAACACACTATAATACACGAAAACACATTACAATACACTACAACACGATAATATACTATAATACCCTAAAACGGACTCTAGAGCACTTTCACACACAAGATACACTAGTAAATACTAAATTACGCAATTACACACTATAACATAAGATAGCATAATACACACACTATGGCAACGTCAAACACAAGGTAATAAACTTTAACACGTATACTATACACTATTACACACTATAACATACTGTAACACACAAAATAACACTAGAGCACAAAATAAAATATAATACACGCTACATTGGCCCACTAAAGTAAACTATAATACACTAGTATAGACTAGAAATGCGATAAGACGAACTGTAATACCCCAGAATACGATAATGCATACTGTAATACACTATTGCACTAAAATGCACTATAACGCACCACAAAACATTTAAGCGCATTATAGCATCCGCGTTGTCACACAGCAATACACCTTAACACACACAAGATACACTAGTAAATACTAAATTACGCAATTACACACTATAACATACGATAGCATAACGCTAACCCTAACCCTAACCCTAACCCTAACCCTAACCCTAACCCTAACCCTAACCCTAACCCTAACCCTAACCCTAACCCTTACCCTAACCCTAACCCTAACCCTAACCCTAACCCTATGTTACATTATAACGCATTGGAAAATGAATTATAATGTACTGTAGTATTGTAGTGGGTTATATGGTGTGTCCCAGGTTATGTTACAGTGTGTTCCATTGTATTATAGTCTTAAAGTATGTTATAGCTTGTTTAGTATGTCGTTTATAGTGTTACAGCGTATTATAGTCATAACATTATACATTGCGTTAAAGTGCTATGGTATAGCGCTAACATACTTTAACATACTTTAATACACTGTTTACATAACGACACACTCTTCTGCACTAAAACACGCTGAAACACAATGTAACCCACTATAACACACTATCATACACGAAAACACATTACAATACACTACAACACGATAATATACTATAATACCCTAAAACGGACTCTAGAACACTGATGCACTGTTAAATACTAAATTACGCAATTACACACTAACATACGATAGCATAATACACACACTATGGCAACGTGAAACACAACGTAATACAATTTAACACGGATACGCACTATTACACACTATAACATACTCTAATCTACCGTAACACACAAAATAACACTAGAACACATAATAAAATATAATACACGCTATAATACACTGGAAGACAGTATAGTCCACTAAAGTAAACTATAATACACTAGAATAGACTATAAATGCGACAAGACGAACTGTAATTCCCCAGAATACGATAATACAAACTGAAATACACTATTACACTAAAATACAATATAACGCACCACAAAACATTTAGCGTATTATATCATCCGCGTTGTCACACCATAACACTATGTTACATTATAACACATTAGATAATGCGTTATAATGTCCTGTAGTACTGTAGTATACTGTGTTCCAGGTTATGTTATAGTGTGTTCCATTGTATTATAGTCTTAAAGTATGTTATAGGTTGTTTAGTATGTCGTTTATAGTGCTACAGCGTGTTATAGTCATAACTTATTATAGATTGCGTTAAAGTGCTATGGTATAGCCCTAACATACTGTAACATACTTTAATACACTGTTTACATAACATGACACACTATAACACTCTTCTGCACTAAACCACACTGAAACACAATGTAACCCACTATAACACACTATAATACACGAAAACACATTACAATACACTACAACACGATAATATACTATAATACCCTAAAACGGACTCTAGAACACTGATGCACTGTTAAATACTAAATTACGCAATTACACACTAACATACGATAGCATAACGATAGCCCTAACCCTAACCCTAACCCTAACCCTAACCCTAACCCTAACCCTAACCCTAACCCTAACCCTAACCCTAACCTAACCCTAACCCTAACCCTAACCCTAAATCTAACCCTAACCCTAACCCTAACCCTAACCCTAACCATGCATTAGCAAAGTGGCAGTACATGGTGAAAAGGAATCTCCAGGCAGAGATCATTGAGCACCAGAGGGCATTTTGTCCCACTGTCCGATAAATCACAACCTAACCTTAGCAGTGACACGGGCCTCATCACCTTTACAAATCAAAACCGCAGCAGGAGCAAGCCACAAAAAAGATTCAAACGGAGTCAGGAGGGTGAAACCCAATGCAAGGGGGAATATAATGTAAGGGTACCAGCCTAGATAGTGAGGATTGAAATAATCACAGGCTCAGATTTATGCAATCCTTCAAACCTAAAAACAACTTTAGGATAGAATAGCAGGGAGAACCACACGGGGTGCCAACAACCCACTTGACACCTACTCCTACCTCACAAGGATAGATGATACCCTCACCCCGGAGGGGGTCCCTATGCACCCTTCCCCACCCATAAACCTAACCCTAACACCGGACTGCACCGGACCACCCCAAACAGTCCCCCAAAAACCCTAGGCACCCACCCTCAAACCCCAGCAAGGTAGACGGCATGCCAGAGATGGCCAATGTGCCCACCCCCCAAACCTAACCCTAACACGGAACGGCACTGGATCACCCCAAACAGCCCCAAAAAGACCATTGGCACCTACCCTCAACTCAACAAAGATAGTAAATAACCCCCACCCACAGAATCTAACCCTAACATCGGGTTGCATAGGACCTCCCCAAACAACCCAAAAGACCCCCAAAAGAGGATCTTAAACCTTTGTAAATAGATGATCCATCCGAGTACCCTCTAGACCCAGAGACCCCCCACCCCATCACACCTGGAACACACCTAGCTCCCCCAGAAAAGACGGACAATTGAAGGGAGTGATAGGACCCTTACACACTCACAACACGATACCCACTCCCACCTCAGCCCACCTCAGAGACTCCCCCCCCCACCACACAACGGCCACTAGCTCCACACAGACCAGGTGCAGGTTTGCAAAGCCCACTCACTCACAACAAAGACTTTCAGAACATGATAAAGACAGGAGGCCAGAGGAATGCTGAAAACATTAACAGCAGATAAAACAGCAGGAGGCCAGGAACACAAACAATCAAACAAACACAAAGAATAGGGATGACATCAACAGTCCCAACCAAAGTGACCAGTCCCAAGTCAGCAGATGGAAAGGACATACCCAGAAAGGGAGGGATTTTCAACCCACCCTTTAAAACTCCCCACCGACCAGTAGTAGTTATTGATTTTTCCCTGATGAAGCTACAGCAAGAGCGAAACTGGAGGCTTGTTACCCAGTCACCGGTCCCAGGACTCAGCACATGGGAGGAGTAAATCCAGAAAGGTAGGGACATCAACCTACCCTTTAAAACCCCTTATCGGCTAGAAGTTGAGTAGAGCTGCGAGTTGAGCTGCAAGTTTAAAACAGGAGGGTATGGAACTGAGGGGGGTGTACCTGGGACGCCAGGTTTCACCGTTGAGCCCTCTGGAGACGTTGTGGGCTTATCAATGAAACGTCGAGGAAGGAGGGTACCCACCTGATGACCCCGATGACGTACCTACCCTACCTTTCACCAGGGAAAAGTTCAGCAAGTGGTCTCCGTAAGCCGGAAAAAACCAAAGACTTGTGGAGCACCTGGGTGTAAACTGTACTAGAGATATTTGATGTTTATAGTTTACTGCACTAGTATTGCATTGTAGAAACTGTACTAGAGATACTTGATGTTTATAGTTTACTGTAGTAGTATTGCATTGTACTAACTGAGCCAGAAATGAGTAATTACATGCAGAGGGGAGGGGATGAGTGTGATTGTTTAACAACAGTATTAATGTGAATCATGACCAGCACAGGAGTCAACCGAGACCGAGAGATTCCTTTGCAGTCGCAGGCAGAGTTATTTATAAAGTGGCCCAGACTCTGCACCACCTGAGGGTTCTGCAAGAACAGAGCCGACACAATAAGGGCATCAGGAAGCAGGGTAAGATATTTATAACAAGGCCCATACTCTGCACCACCTGAGGGTTTTGTAACAGAGCCGACCCCATAAGGGCATCGGGAAGCAGGGTAAGATATTGATAACAAGGCCCAGACTCTGCACCACCTGAGGGTTCTGCAAGAACAGAGCCGACCAGATAAGGGTATCAGGAAGCAGTGCAAGATATTGATAACAAGGCCCAGACTCTGCACCACCTGAGGGTTCTGCAAGAACAGAGCCGACCCCATAAGGGTATCAGGAGGCAGGGTGAGATAATGACACAATTTGTAAAACCGGCAAATCCCACCTAGGAAACATTGCAAAAATTGGCCTCTAATGCTGGAACGTGGGTAAAGCCAAACAAACACGACACATTTTAAATGAACATTACCAAAACAGCCTGTGATATGCCCATGACAAAGGAAAGGCCAAACCTCACCAGAAAAGAGAGGGAGACCATGGCAGAGCTGAGGGATAAAAATGAGATTGTGATAAAACCAGCAGACAAGGGGAGCAGTAGGGATACAAATTAATGTCAATATGGGGCCTGCTCCCACTGGGTAATAGACAAAAACATAGAACAGGGTGACAGGAGAGACCGGACAGCACAGAGGATAACCTGTGAGCAAAATAATGGGGTGTATGCAGTTTAATGTAAGGAGTGTAACTTACTGTACATAGGCGAAACAGGTAACAGCCTCAGAGTCAGCCTGACAGGACACCTCAGCAACACATAAAGTCCATACCCAGTAGTTGACACTCCCAGCAGCACGGGACCCAGTCCCTAGAGATCATGGGCCTAGAAACAAACATAAATTGGTCAACTAGGTGTCGGAAGAGGGCAGAGGGGATATGGATTGAAGCGTTAGACGCGAGAGGCCAAGGGCCTCAACCAAGCATAAACTCAAACTTAGGGTGGACCCTGACTGACTCCTAAAAATCTACAGAAGGGCAAGTGCAAAGGTCAACAGATTTGTACGAGGGTGATGAGACCGTGGGCCAGAGCAAAGTGGCAGTACATGGTGAAAAGGAATCTCCAGGCAGAGATCATTGAGCACCAGAGGGCATTTTGTCCCACTGTCCGATAAATCACAACCTAACCCTATGTTACATTATAGTATTGTAGTGGGTTATATGGTGTGTCCCAGGTTATGTTATAGTGTGTTCCATTGTATTATAGTCTTATAGTGTGTTATAGGTTGTTCGGTATGTCGTTTATAGTGTTACAGCGTATTATAGTCATAACTTGTTATACATTGCGTTAAAGTGCTATGGCATAGACCTAACATACTTTAACATACTTTAATACACTGTTTACATAACGACACACTCTTCTGCACTAAAACACGCTGAAACACAATGTAACCCACTATAACACACTATCATACACGAAAACACATTACAATACACTACAACAAGATAATATACTATAATACCCTAAAACGGACTCTAGAACACTGATGCACTGTTAAATACTAAATTACTCAATTACACACTAACATACGATAGCATAATACACACACTATGGCAACGTGAAACACAACGTAATACAATTTAACACGGATACTATACACTATTACACACTATAACATACTTTAATCTACGGTAACACACAAAATAACACTAGCATACATAATAAAATATAATACACGCTATAATACACTGGAAGACAGTATAGTCCACTAAAGTAAACTATAATACACTAGAATAGACTATAAATGCGACAAGACGAACTGTAATACCCCAGAATACGGTAATACAAACTGTAATACACTATTACACTAAAATACACTATAACGCACCACAAAACATTTAGCGTATTATATCATCTGCGTTGTCACACCATAACACTATGTTACATTATAAAGCATTAGATATTGTAGTGGGTTATACTGTGTTCCAAGTTATGTTATAGTGTGTTTCATTGTATTATAGTCATAAATATGTGAAAGGTTGTTTAGTATGTCGTTTATAGTGTTACACCGTATTATAGTCATAACTTATTATAGATTGCGTTAGTGCTATGGTATAGCCCTAACATACTTTAACATACTTTAATACACTGTTTACATAACACACTCTTCTGCACTAAACCAATCTGAGAGAGAGAGAGAGAGAGAGAGAGAGAGAGAGAGAGAGAGAGAGAGAGAGAGAGAGAGAGAGAGAGAGAGAGAGAGAGAGAGAGAGAGAGAGAGAGAGAGAGAGAGAGAGAGAGAGAGAGGTTGTGTTGCTCTCTGCTCCGGTGGCTGAGAGGATTGAAGCAACCTTTGAAGAGTGTGTCGAAGGAAGAGGGACAGAGGCAGTGGGAGTTCGAAGTTTGAGTGAACGTTGGACTTCGGAAACTTTCCTTTGTCGAAGGATTTCTCCATTTAGTGAGGAACTCCAGCGCTTGTCTGCAGAGCTGTGGGAGCGGCAGTGGCTGGCGGATTGCCAATCGTACCTGGAGACTGGGAGTTGGGAAGATGTGGTGTTTGTGGCGATTCTAGCTCCACAATCCAGCTTCCATAACATTGTGCCCGGACTGGGACTTCGGGCTCAACAAAGTGAAGGTACTTTTCAAAATCTGGCAGATTCCGGAGGGGCTCGAAAGGCCTCAGAAAGCCCCAAAAGCTGCACTCGGCGGTGAGGATAAGCGTGGGCGTGTTCCTTTGCTCGACTGGAGAGAACTGCTTCTGCCGCTCTTTAGACTGAGACTGACTCTGAGAGCGTTTTTGTGCGAGGACTGCTGTTGTTTCGGGTGTTGTTCTGTACCCCTGTCAGGATGGCAGCAGCTCGGGGTCGGGGTCAGGGTCGGAGCTACGCAGGTGTGGCTTCGGCTGCGGCTCCGGAGTCACTCGAGGAGGAGCCCTATGTCAACTTGGGGGGGCTCGAGTACGGGATCACGGTCCAAACCGGGGACCGGTGGTCCAAGGAGGAATTAGCGGAGAGCCTGTTTGATCTCTTCAAGAAGGACGAGATTGCCTCTGCTGAGGTTGGATGGGGCAAATGTCAGTTCATCCTAAAGGAACAGCAGGATGTGGCCCTAGCTTTGGAGAAGGGGCTTATAGTGAGGGGGCTCTTTGTACCGGTGGAACCATGGGTGTCCACCGTGCGACCGGTTCTCCTGCGCAACGTTCCCACTTTCATCCGGGATGCGCTCCTTGGCCCACACCTGGCAGAGATTGGGGAGGTGCGGTCCAGGCTGACTAGACTTAAACAGACCTGGCGCAGCAGCACTCGTCTCCAAAGGAGCTATACATTTAAGAGGCGGGTGTATATGGAAGTAGGATTGGGGATGGGCGCGGAGGGAAGTTTTGTCGTTAAGAATGCGGGGCTCCAATACCGCGTGTATTGGAGTTGGGGGGAAGCACGGTGTCATGCGTGTAAAGAGTTCGGGCACTTCCGCAGGGATTGTCCCAATGGCCGGGGTGCTGCGAGAAATCCCAACGCTGCAGCCCAGGAAAACACTGCTGGCCCACCCAGGGCTGCCGGTTCCACCTCGGTGACCTGGGGAGACACTGCTGGCCCACCCAGGGCTGCCAGTTCCACCTCGGTGACCCGGGGAGACACTGCTGGCCCACCCGGGGCTGCCAGTTCCACTTTGGCGGCCCAGGGAAGCACTGCCCCTCGACCCCCATGTCCTGTACCTGCGGCGGAGCTTGGCGGAGAGGTGCAGGGGGAGGGCAAGGAGGAGGGGGGGGAATGGCACGTGCAGATGGGGAAGAAGTCCACGAGGAAAACGAGAAACCTTAAAGCGAAACAATCGCAAACGGATGGGCCCACGCCCACACCTGAGACCACCCAAAGGGTGCCTGTTGGGCCCGGAGAGGTCCAGGGGGCACCTGGCGGGGCTCAGCAAGGAGCTGAGGAGGTACGGGAGGGGGCGGGGGAGTTCCTGTTGGGATCTGCGGTGGCTGATCAAAGGGATGAAAGTGAGGAAGCTGGCGGTGTGGAGGTGGAGGACTCCTCCTTTATGGAGGTCACCAAACCACCGCCCGCCGTGGGGGTAAAGAGGAGGCGCGCGTCTGGTGAGGAAGAGGATGGCCCTGGGCATAAGGCCAGGGGGCTGCCTGCCCCGAGACCCTCCACTCCGGTAGAGGATGGTGATCCACGACTAGTGTCCTCTAGGCCGGGGGTTGCCCTTTCGTCCCAGGGGCCTTCAGAGGGTGATATCTCACAAGAGGTTGGGGTTGGCTGCCCTGGGAATGTGTCCCCTGGGAGGGAGGACGAGCAGGGACAACCCGAAGGGGGGGTCTCGGTTGTAGGGGTGGTTTCCCAGCCTATGCTCCTCATTAGAACTATGAGAGTGACTGAGGGGTGCGCTGCCCCACAGACTGAGGAAGTAGGGGAGAGTCCAGAAACACTGGCTCCTTCAGTGGGCCCCAGTGAGGGTACTCCCCTGGTGGTGGAGGATGGAGACTCTCTGGGTGATGCTGGGGGAGTGGGTTCCCTGGATGTGGAGGGGGACGGGGCTGTTGCGGGTCGTGTCTCTCAGTCAGATTCCGGGGGTGAAGGTGGACCGCGGGCCCTGGGGGCGCCCTGTTTTTGTTCTTCCCCAGGCCCAGTTGTAGAGGGCGGGGAGAGTGTGCAGGAGCCTGGCCATACACTGGCCGGCTCATCGCTGTTGGAGGTGTCAGGACTCTCCCTCGACATTGATCCCGGGGGTGGGATCATGCCGGAGGGGGGGGAGGGTGTTGGAGCCAGCTTACACAGTGAAGAGAGCGAGCTGGCAGCCAGTGGCAGTCTGCCAAATCTGGGCCACGACCTTGAGTGCAGGGAGGAGGAAGATGTTGCTTCAGGTGTCAGTGGGTTGGCAGAATGCCAGGACTCCAGTGCTGTGGCTCGAGCGGCCGGCATCATTGAGATTCGAGAGTTTTTGCATGAACATCGGCACAGTAGGAACAAAGTCCAGCTAGCTACCGAACGGTGGTCAGACCTGGGGGGAACTATCCGGACACTTAGTGCTATCCTTAACAGTAGGGATAATGCTCTAAGTGCTTGTGATAAGCGTCAATTCGGGGAGTTTTTGAAGCTCCTAAAAGAGCGGGGCTTCACTCCCACAAGGAGCTTGAGGAATAAGTCTAGTGAGCGTTCAAGTTCACAGTAGTTAGCCTAAATATAAACGGTGGAAGGGGGGACCTTCGTAGGTTTCACCATCTATCGGTCCTCAGAGAGGGGAAGTATGCAGTGAGCTTTCTACAAGAGACGCACACTGTTGTTAGTGATGAGCCCACCTGGGTCCTGGAGTGGGAGGGGGGGGTCTACATGAGCCACCTCAGTACAAAGTCAAGTGGGGTGGCTTTCCTGTTGGCCCCGACTTTCCAGCCAGAGATTGTGAAGGTGCAGGAAGTTGTGCCAGGCCGTTTGCTCTATCTGGCCGTGATCCTGGATGGCGTGCCGTTACATTTCATTAACGTGTACGCCCCCAGCACCGGCACGATGCAAGCGCGGTTACTTCAGGAGGTGACTGCTCTGCTGAGCACCATTGATTGCGGAGAGTGTGTCTTCCTTGGGGGGGATTTCAATTGTACCCTTGAGACGCGAGATCGCTCTGGTATTCAGTGTGCCCCTGCAGTGGCGAAGAAGTTGAGAGGTGTGATTGAATCTTTCGAGCTGGTTGATGCGTGGCGGAATCTCCACCCTGATTCCAACGCATTTTCGCGAAGGTCTGAGGGGGGTGGTTCCCGTATCGACCGTGTGTACATCTCCAGAGCGTATGTCTCCCGGGTCTCGGCGGCCTCTATGCGGACGGTGCCATGTTCGGACCACTGCCTGGTGCGAGTGGATTTTATTCCAGCGCGCACACGGGCTGGGTCCGCGTACTGGCACTTTAATAACCAGCTGCTGGAGGATCGCCGATTCCGGGAGTCTTTTAGGCGGTTCTGGGTGAAGTGGAGAGAGAGGCAGAGGGGCTTCCCTTCCCTTAAGCAGTGGTGGGATGTGGGGAAAGCTCACATCCGTCTTTTCTGTCAGGACTACACGGGAGGGTCGACCAGAAGGCGGGACGCGGCAGTCGAGCGACTCGAGAAGGAGTTACTCGACGCAGAGTCTCGCTTGGGCCGGGTCGGTGAAGACTCCTGTGAGTGGGGAGAGTTTCAGGAGAGGAAGGAAGCGCTGAGGGACCTGCAGCTTGAGCGGTCCCGAGGTGCTTACGTGAGGTCGCGAGTCCAGATGCTGCATGATCTGGACCGGGCTTCACCTTTCTTCCTCTCTCTGGAGAAAGGGCGAGGAGCCCGCAAACAGCTCGTCGAGCTGCTCGCGGACGATGGCTCCTCGGTCACAGACCCAGAGGGGATTAGTGCGTTAGTTCGGTCCTTTTATGGAACGCTGTTCTCTGCGGATGGTGTCAGCGGAGAGGCTCAGCGGGTTCTGTGGGAGAGGCTACCGACTATAGATAGAGGGGTGGTTGAACAGCTTGATGACCCCTTATCATTGGAGGAGGTGACTGGTGCCCTGCACCAGCTCAGAAAGGGTAAGTCCCCTGGGCTGGATGGGCTGACGGTTGAGTTTGTTAGAGCCTTCTGGGATGTCCTGGGGGGTGACTACATGAAGGTTCTGGGGGAGAGCCTGGCGACCGGGGAGATGCCCCTCTCGTGGCGCAGGGCAGTCGTTGTCCTGCTACCCAAGAAGGGCGAACTCCGCCTGTTGAAGAACTGGCGCCCGGTCTCTCTCCTCTGTACAGAGTATAAAGTTTTTGCACGGGCAATGGCAAATCGCCTGGGCGCCATACTATCCCAAATGATCCACCCTGACCAGTCCTATACAGTCCCTGGTCGGTCCATCCAAGATAACATCCATTTGGTTAGGGACCTGATCCATCTGGCCCAGGGCACTGGTCAGTCAGCTGCCTTTCTATCCCTGGATCAGGAGAAGGCTTTTGACAGGGTGGACCATGATTACCTCTTCGGGACACTGCAAGCGTTCGGTTTTGGACCGCATTTTGTGGCCCGGGTCCGGCTTTTGTACACCGCAGCAGAGTGTCTCGTGAAGATTAACGGTGCATTGTTGGCTCCCATTCGCTTTGGGAGGGGGGTACGCCAGGGGTGCCCCATGTCTGGGCAGTTGTACTCGGTCTGTGTGGAGCCATTCCTGTGTCTTCTTAGGAGGCGGTTGGCAGGCCTGGCGCTACCAGGACCGGGGGTGGAGGTGGTTCTCTCGGCCTATGCCGATGACATTCTCCTTACGTTCACTGATCCTGTTGACCTGCGGAGGATGCACGAATGCCAGCTGGTGTTCTCAGCTGCTTCGTCCGCTAGGATCAACTGGAGTAAGTGCTCCGGACTTCTAGTGGGCCAGTGGCAGGTGGACTCCCTGCCGGAAGAGATGAAGGATTATGCGTGGAGTACCACGCACCTCCTCTACCTGGGGATCTACCTGAGTCCCACTGAGGATGCTTGGCCGGCGAACTGGCAGGAGCTAGAGACGAAAGTCGTCGCCCGGCTGGGACGCTGGTCAGGCTTGCTTAGGGTTATTTCTTTCCAGGGTAGGGTGCTGGTCATAAACCAGCTGGTGGCCTCAATGTTATGGTACCGGCTCGCCACTCTTGTCCCGCCCTCTACCTTTGTAAATGCTGTACAGAAGAGGTTAGTGGATTTCTTTTGGGGAGGGAGGAAACACTGGGTCTCAGCCGCAGTCCTGAGTCTCCCGCTAGAGGAGGGTGGCCAGTCCTTGGTATGCGTGCGTACCCAGGTGGCGGCTCTCCGTCTCAGGACTCTGCGGAGGTACGTGTACGCGGAGCACCCTCCCAGGTGGCACGCTCTGGCCACGTATTTTTTCCGCCAGGGCCAGTGCCTAAGGGGGGTTTGGCGGCTCCCGGTGGCGGGCATCAGCCGACCCGCCACACGGGACATGCCAAGCTTTTACCGCGATGTGTTGAGAGTGAGGAATTTGGTCATCTTCAGTCAGCGCGTTGCTCCTCAGGGGGAGGGGGGTGATGTGGCTGTGGTGGGGGCCGGTCCTCACGCTGTCACGGGGGGTGTTGGGGAGCGGCGTGAGCTTGGAGTGATTCCGGCCGAGCTTACCCCCGCTCCGCCGGAACTGCTCATCGGGCCCAGGCTCCGGAATATTTCCCGGGAGCCGGCCCCACACAACTTGAGCCGCCTCTCCCAGATGCCCAGCGTGCCGTTCCGTGATGCAGGCAGACGTTTACTGTATAGGATGCTCCTGCACACTCTGCACCTCCTCGCCTTCGTCTTCCGTCCGGATACGCCGTGGCGATCCGTGTTACCACCTGATGGCGGAGGCGGTCCCCAGTGGAGGTCTCTCTACAAGGGTGTCCTCCCCCTTTACATCGGGGACCTGGGGTGGAGAGTGTTGCACAGAGCCGTTGTGTGTAATAAATTTTTGAGCCGGTTCACGGACACGCCGGCCGCCTGTATTTTCTGCGGCGAGGAAGAGTCCGTGTTCCACATGTACATGGAGTGTGTGAGGTTGCTGCCCCTGTATGAGTATCTGAAGGGGTTGCTCCTCAAGTTTTGGCTGCATTTCAGTCCTACGATCCTGGTGTTTGGGCTCGGGGCTGGGAGTGGGGAGGGCCGGTCAGGAGGGTGGGATTTCCCTGTCGGTTTGCTCCTGGGCTTGGCCAAGATGGCCATTCGTGGGTCCAGGCAGCGGGCGGTCGATGGTCTTGCCAGAGTCGGCTGCCTCCCCCTCTTCCGGGCCTACGTCCGTGCGCGTGTGTCCCTAGAGAGGGAACACGCGGTGATCACGGGGAATATGGAGGCCTTCCGTGGGCGCTGGTCACCACGGGGGGTTGAGAGCATTGTAAATAATGAAGGCAATGTTGTATTATAATGATTAACTGATGTTTTGTAACCTCTGAGTGTGGTTTTGATGTGATGTATCATGTGATTGTGCTGAATAAAGTCTTTGAAATAAAAAAAAAAAAAAAAATAAAATAAAAAATAAAAATAAAAAAATAAAAAAAGAGAGAGAGAGAGAGAGAGAGAGAGAGAGAGAGAGAGAGAGAGAGAGAGAGAGAGAGAGAGAGAGAAGGAATCAGAGGGAGGAGAGGAAATAGAGATTGAGAGAGAGAGAATGAGAGAAATGAGAGAAACGCGGGGACGGGGTGTATACGGGGACGGCGCAGCGTGTACACGGTGACGGGGCAGCGAGTACACGGGGACGGGGTGTACACGGGGATGGGGCATCGTGTACACTGGGACGTGGTTGCGTGTACACGACGACGGGGTGTACACGACGACGGGGCTGCGTGTAGACGGGGACGGGGACGGGGACGGGGTTTACACGGGGAAGGGGTGTACACGGGGACGGGGCATCGTGTACACGGGGACGGGGTTTACACGGGGACGTGGTGTACACGGGGACGGGGCATCGTGTACACGGGGCCGGGGCGTACACAGGGACGGAGCTGCGTTTACACGGCGACAGCGTGTACACGGGGACGGGAAGTACACGGGGACGGGGCGTATACGGGGACGGGGCGCGCACGGGGACGTGGCTGCGTGTACACGGGGACGGGTGTACACGGGGACGGGGTGTACACGGGGACAGGGCGTACACGGGGACGGGGCGTACACGGGGACGGGGTGTTCATGGGGACGGGGTGTACACGGGGACGGGGCAGCGTGTACGCGGGGACGGGGTGTACAAGGGGAAGGGAGTATACGTGGACGGGGCAGCATGTACACGGAGACGGTTCGTACACGACGACGGGGCAACGTGTACACTGGAACGGGGTGTACACGGGGAAGGGGTGTACAAGGGGACGGGGTGTACACGGGGACGGGGCGTACACGGGGACGGGGCAGCGTGTACACGGGACCGGGTGTGCACGGGGACGGGGTGTAAACGGGGACGGGGCTGCGTGTACACGGGGACGGGGCATAATACACACACTATGGCAACGTGAAACACAACGTAATACAATTTAACACGGATACTATACACTATTACACACTATAACATACTTTAATCTCCGGTAACACACAAAATAACACTAGCACACATAATAAAATATAATACACGCTATAATACACTGGAAGACAGTATAGTCCACTAAAGTAAACTATAATACACTAGAATAGACTATAAATGCGACGAGACGAACTGTAATTCCCCAGAATACGATAATACAAACTGTAATACACTATTACACTAAAATACACTATAACGCACCACAAAACATTTAGCGTATTATATCATCCGCGTTGTCACACCATAACACTATGATACATTATAACACATTAGATAATGCGTTATAATGTCCTGTAGTATTGTAGTGGTTATACTATAACACACTATAATACACGAAAACACATTACAATACACTACAACACGATAATATACTATAATACCCTAAAACGGACTCTAGAGCACTTTCACACACAAGATACACTAGTAAATACTAAATTACGCAATTACACACTATAACATAAGATAGCATAATACACACACTATGGCAACGTCAAACACAAGGTAATAAACTTTAACCCGGATACTATACACTATTACACACTATAACATACTGTAACACACAAAATAACACTAGAGCACAAAATAAAATATAATACACGCTACATTGGCCCACTAAAGTAAACTATAATACACTAGTATAGACTAGAAATGCGATAAGACGAACTGTAATACCCCAGAATACGATAATACAAACTGTAATACACTATTACACTAAAATGCACTATAACGCACCACAAAACATTTTAACGCATTATAGCATCCGCGTTGTCACACAGCAATACACCCTAACACACACAAGATACACTAGTAAATACTAAATTACGCAATTACACACTATAACGATAGCCCTAACCCTAACCCTAACCTTAACTCTAACCCTAACCCTAACCCTATGTTACATTATAACGCATTGGAAAATGCATTATAATGTACTGTAGGATTGTAGTGGGTTATGTGGTGTGTCCCAGGTTATGTTACAGTGTGTTCCATTGTATTATAGTCTTAAAGTATGTTATAGCTTGTTTAGTATGTCGTTTATAGTGTTACAGCGTATTATAGTCATAACTTATTATACATTGCGTTAAAGTGCTATGGTATAGACCTAACATACTTTAACATACTTTAATACACTGTTTACATAACGACACACTCTTCTGCACCAAAACACGCCGAAACACAATGTAACCCACTATAACACACTATCATACACGAAAACACATTACAATACACTACAACACGATAATATACTATAATACCCTAAAACGGACTCTAGAACACTGATGCACTGTTAAATACTAAATTACGCAATTACACACTAACATACGATAGCATAATACACACACTATGGCAACGTGAAACACAACGTAATACAATTTAACACGGATACGCACTATTACACACTATAACATACTCTAATCTACCGTAACACACAAAATAACACTAGAACACATAATAAAATATAATACACGCTATAATACACTAAAGTAAACTATAATACGACAAATATAGACTATAAATGCGACAAGACGAACTGTAATTCCACAGAATACGATAATACAAACTGTAATACACTATTACACTAAAATACACTATAACGCACCACAAAACATTTAGCGTATTATATCATCCGCGTTGTCACACCATAACACTGTGATACATTATAACACATTGGATAATGCGTTATAATGTCCTGTAGTATTGTAACTGTGTTCCAGGTTATGTTGTAATGTGTTCCATTGTATTATAGTCTTAAAGTATGTTATAGGTTGTTTAGTATGACGTTTATAGTGTTACAGCGTATTATAGTCATAACTTATTATAGATTGCGTTAAAGTGCTATGGTATAGCCCTAACATACTGTTTACATAATATGACACACTATAACACTCTTCTGCACTAAACCACGCTGAAACACAATGTAACCCACTATAACACACAATAATACACGAAAACACATTACAATACTCTACAACACGATAATATACTATAATACCCTAAAACGGACTATAGAGCACTTTCACACACAAGATACACTAGTAAATACTAAATTACGCAATTACACACTATAACATAAGATAGCATAATACACACACTATGGCAACGTCAAACACAAGGTAATACATTTTAACCCGGATACTATACACTATTACACAATATAACATACTGTAACACACAAAATAACACAAGAGCACAAAATAAAATATAATACACGCTACATTGGGACAGTAGTCCACTAAAGTAAACTATAATACACTAGAATATACTAGAAATGCGATGAGACGAACTGTAATTCCCCAGAATACGATAATACAAACTGAAATACACTATTACACTAAAATACAATATAACGCACCACAAAACATTTAGCGTATTATATCATCCGCGTTGTCACACCATAACACTATGTTACATTATAACACATTAGATAATGCGTTATAATGTCCTGTAGTACTGTAGTATACTGTGTTCCAGGTTATGTTATAGTGTGTTCCATTGTATTATAGTCTTAAAGTATGTTATAGGTTGTTTAGTATGTCGTTTATAGTGCTACAGCGTATTATTTTCATAACTTATTATAGATTGCGTTAAAGTGCTATGGAAAAGCCCTAACATACTTTAACATACTTTAATACACTGTTTACATAACATGACACACTATAACACTCTTCTGCACTAAACCACACTGAAACACAATGTAACCCACTATAACACACTATAATACACGAAAACACATTACAATACACTACAACACGATAATATACTATAATACCCTAAAACGGACTCCAGAGCACTTTCACACACAAGATACACTAGTAAATACTAAATTACGCAATTACACACTATAACATACGATAGCATAACGCTAACCCTAACCCTAACCCTAACCCTAACCCTAACCCTAACCCTAACCCTAACCCTAACCCTAAACCTAACCCTAACCCTAACCCTAACCCTAACCCTAACCCTAACCCTAACCCTAACCCTTACCCTAACCCTAACCCTAACCCTAACCCTAACCCTATGTTACATTATAACGCATTGGAAAATGAATTATAATGTACTGTAGTATTGTAGTGGGTTATATGGTGTGTCCCAGGTTATGTTACAGTGTGTTCCATTGTATTATAGTCTTAAAGTATGTTATAGCTTGTTTAGTATGTCGTTTATAGTGTTACAGCGTATTATAGTCATAACATTATACATTGCGTTAAAGTGCTATGGTATAGCGCTAACATACTTTAACATACTTTAATACACTGTTTACATAACGACACACTCTTCTGCACTAAAACACGCTGAAACACAATGTAACCCACTATAACACACTATCATACACGAAAACACATTACAATACACTACAACACGATAATATACTATAATACCCTAAAACGGACTCTAGAACACTGATGCACTGTTAAATACTAAATTACGCAATTACACACTAACATACGATAGCATAATACACACACTATGGCAACGTGAAACACAACGTAATACAATTTAACACGGATACACACTATTACACACTATAACATACTCTAATCTACCGTAACACACAAAATAACACTAGAACACATAATAAAATATAATACACGCTATAATACACTGGAAGACAGTATAGTCCACTAAAGTAAACTATAATACGACAACTATAGACTATAAATGCGACAAGACGAACTGTAATTCCCCAGAATACGATAATACAAACTGTAATACACTATTACACTAAAATACACTATAACGCACCACAAAACATTTAGCGTATTATATCATCCGCGTTGTCACACCATAACACTATGATACATTATAACACATTAGATAATGCGTTATAATGTCCTGTAGTATTGTAACTGTGTTCCAGGTTATGTTATAGTGTGTTCCATTGTATTATAGTCTTAAAGTATGTTATAGGTTGTTTAGTATGACGTTTATAGTGTTACAGCGTATTATAGTCATAACTTATTATAGATTGCGTTAAAGTGCTATGGTATAGCCCTAACATACTTTAACATACTTTAATACACTGTTTACATAATATGACACACTATAACACTCTTCTGCACTAAACCACGCTGAAACACAATGTAACCCACTATAACACACTATAATACACGAAAACACATTACAATACTCTACAACACGATAATATACTATAATACCCTAAAACGGACTATAGAGCACTTTCACACACAAGATACACTAGTAAATACTAAATTACGCAATTACACACTATAACATAAGATAGCATAATACACACACTATGGCAACGTCAAACACAAGGTAATACATTTTAACCCGGATACTATACACTATTACACAATATAACATACTGTAACACACAAAATAACACAAGAGCACAAAATAAAATATAATACACGCTACATTGGGACAGTAGTCCACTAAAGTAAACTATAATACACTAGAATAGACTAGAAATGCGATGAGACGAACTGTAATACCCCAGAATACGATAATACAAACTGTAAAACACTATTACACTAAAACGCACTATAACGCACCACAAACATTTTAGCGCATTATAGCATCCGCGTTGTCACACAGCAATACACCTTAACACACACAAGATACACTAGTAAATACTAAATTACGCAATTACACACTATAACATACGATAGCATAACGATAGCCCTAGCCCTAACCCTAACCCTAACCCCAACCCTAACCCTAACCCTAACCCTAACCCTAACCCTAACCCTAACCCTAACCCTAACCCTAACCCTAACCCTAACCCTATGTTACATTATAACGCATTGGAAAATGCATTATAATGTACTGTAGTATTGTAGTGGGTTATATGGTGTGTCCCAGGTTATGTTATAGTGTGTTCCATTGTATTATAGTCTTAAAGTATGTTATAGGTTGTTTAGTATGTCGTTTATAGTGTTACAGCGTATTATAGTCATAACTTATTATACATTGCGTTAAAGTGCTATGGTATAGACCTAACATACGTTAACATACTTTAATACACTGTTTACATAACGACACACTCTTCCGCACTAAAACACGCTGAAACACAATGTAACCCACTATAACACACTATCATACACGAAAACACATTACAATACACTACAACACGATAATATACTATAATACCCTAAAACGGACTCTAGAACACTGATGCACTGTTAAATACTAAATTACGCAATTACACACTAACATACGATAGCATAATACACACACACTATGGCAACGTGAAACACAACGTAATACAATTTAACACGGATACTATACACTATTACACACTATAACATACTTTAATCTACGGTAACACACAAAATAACACTAGCACACATAATAAAATATAATACACGCTATAATACACTGGAAGACAGTATAGTCCACTAAAGTAAACTATAATACACTAGAATAGACTATAAATGCGACAAGACGAACTGTAATTCCCCAGAATACGATAATACAAACGGTAATACACTATTACACTAAAATACACTATAACGCACCACAAAACATTTAGCTTCCGCGTTGTCACACCATAACACTATGATACATTATAACACATTAGATAATGCGTTATAATGTCCTGTAGTATTGTAGTGGTTATACTATAACACACTATAATACACGAAAACACATTACAATACACTACAACACGATAATATACTATAATACCCTAAAACGGACTCTAGAGCACTTTCACACACAAGATACACTAGTAAATACTAAATTACGCAATTACACACTATAACATAAGATAGCATAATACACACACTATGGCAACGTCAAACACAAGGTAATAAACTTTAACACGTATACTATACACTATTACACACTATAACATACTGTAACACACAAAATAACACTAGAGCACAAAATAAAATATAATACACGCTACATTGGCCCACTAAAGTAAACTATAATACACTAGTATAGACTAGAAATGCGATAAGACGAACTGTAATACCCCACAATACGATAATACATACTGTAATACACTATTGCACTAAAATGCACTATAACGCACCACAAAACATTTTAGCGCATTATAGCATCCGCGTTGTCACACAGCAATACACCTTAACACACACAAGATACACTAGTAAATACTAAATTACGCAATTACACACTATAACATACGATAGCATAACGCTAACCCTAACCCTAACCCTAACCCTAACCCTAACCCTAACCCTAACCCTAACCCTAAACCTAACCCTAACCCTAACCCTAACCCTAACCCTAACCCTAACCCTAACCCTAACCCTTACCCTAACCCTAACCCTAACCCTAACCCTATGTTACATTATAACGCATTGGAAAATGAATTATAATGTACTGTAGTATTGTAGTGGGTTATATGGTGTGTCCCAGGTTATGTTACAGTGTGTTCCATTGTATTATAGTCTTAAAGTATGTTATAGCTTGTTTAGTATGTCGTTTATAGTGTTACAGCGTATTATAGTCATAACATTATACATTGCGTTAAAGTGCTATGGTATAGCGCTAACATACTTTAACATACTTTAATACACTGTTTACATAACGACACACTCTTCTGCACTAAAACACGCTGAAACACAATGTAACCCACTATAACACACTATCATACACGAAAACACATTACAATACACTACAACACGATAATATACTATAATACCCTAAAACGGACTCTAGAACACTGATGCACTGTTAAATACTAAATTACGCAATTACACACTAACATACGATAGCATAATACACACACTATGGCAACGTGAAACACAACGTAATACAATTTAACACGGATACGCACTATTACACACTATAACATACTCTAATCTACCGTAACACACAAAATAACACTAGAACACATAATAAAATATAATACACGCTATAATACACTGGAAGACAGTATAGTCCACTAAAGTAAACTATAATACACTAGAATAGACTATAAATGCGACAAGACGAACTGTAATTCCCCAGAATACGATAATACAAACTGTAATACACTATTACACTAAAATACACTATAACGCACCACAAAACATTTAGCCTATTATATCTTCCGCGTTGTCACACCATAACACTTTGATACATTATAACACATTAGATAATGCGTTATAATGTCCTGTAGTATTGTAGTGGTTATACTATAACACACTATAATACACGAAAACACATTACAATACACTACAACACGATAATATACTATAATACCCTAAAACGGACTCTAGAACACTGATGCACTGTTAAATACTAAATTACGCAATTACACACTAACATACGATAGCATAACGATAGCCCTAACCCTAACCCTAACCCTAACCCTAACCCTAACCCTAACCCTAACCCTAACCCTAACCTAACCCTAACCCTAACCCTAACCCAAATCTAACCCTAACCCTAACCCTAACCCTAACCCTAACCATGCATTAGCAAAGTGGCAGTACATGGTGAAAAGGAATCTCCAGGCAGAGATCATTGAGCACCAGAGGGCATTTTGTCCCACTGTCCGATAAATCACAACCTAACCTTAGCAGTGACACGGGCCTCATCACCTTTACAAATCAAAACCGCAGGAGGAGCAAGCCACAAAAAAGATTCAAACGGAGTCAGGAGGGTGAAACCCAATCCAAGGGGGAATATAATGTAAGGGTACCAGCCTAGATAGTGAGGATTGAAATAATCACAGGCTCAGATTTATGCAATCCTTCAAACCTAAAAACAACTTTAGGATAGAATAGCAGGGAGAACCACACAGGGTGCCAACAACCCACTTGACACCTACTCCTACCTCACAAGGATAGATGATACCCTCACCCCGGAGGGGGTCCCTATGCACCCTTCCCCACCCATAAACCTAACCCTAACACCGGACTGCACCGGACCACCCCAAACAGTCCCCCAAAAACCCTAGGCACCCACCCTCAAACCCCAGCAAGGTAGACGGCATGCCAGAGATGGCCAATGTGCCCACCCCCCAAACCTAACCCTAACACGGAACGGCACTGGATCACCCCAAACAGCCCCAAAAAGACCCTTGGCACCTACCCTCAACTCAACAAAGATAGTAAATAACCCCCACCCACAGAATCTAACCCTAACATCGGGTTGCATAGGACCTCCCCAAACAACCCAAAAGACCCCCAAAAGAGGATCTTAAACCTTTGTAAATAGATGATCCATCCGAGTACCCTCTAGACCCAGAGACCCCCCCACCCCATCACACCTGGAACACACCTAGCTCCCCCAGAAAAGACGGACAATTGAAGGGAGTGATAGGACCCCTTACACACTCACAACACGATACCCACTCCCACCTCAGCCCACCTCAGAGACTCCCCCCCCCCCCCACCACATAACGGCCACTAGCTCCACACAGACCAGGTGCAGGTTTGCAAAGCCCACTCACTCACAACAAAGACTTTCAGAACATGATAAAGACAGGAGGCCAGAGGAATGCTGAAAACATTAACAGCAGATAAAACAGCAGGAGGCCAGGAACACAAACAATCAAACAAACACAAAGAATAGGGATGACATCAACAGTCCCAACCAAAGTGACCAGTCCCAAGTCAGCAGATGGAAAGGACATACCCAGAAAGGGAGGGATTTTCAACCCACCCTTTAAAACTCCCCACCGACCAGTAGTAGTTATTGATTTTTCCCTGATGAAGCTACAGCAAGAGCGAAACTGGAGGCTTGTTACCCAGTCACCGGTCCCAGGACTCAGCACATGGGAGGAGTAAATCCAGAAAGGTAGGGACATCAACCTACCCTTTAAAACCCCTTATCGGCTAGAAGTTGAGTAGAGCTGCGGGTTGAGCTGCAAGTTTAAAACAGGAGGGTATGGAACTGAGGGGGGTGTACCTGGGACGCCAGGTTTCACCGTTGAGCCCTCTGGAGACGTTGTGGGCTTATCAATGAAACGTCGAGGAAGGAGGGTACCCACCTGATGACCCCGATGACGTACCTACCCTACCTTTCACCAGGGAAAAGTTCAGCAAGTGGTCTCCGTAAGCCGGAAAAAACCAAAGACTTGTGGAGCACCTGGGTGTAAACTGTACTAGAGATATTTGATGTTTATAGTTTACTGCACTAGTATTGCATTGTAGAAACTGTACTAGAGATACTTGATGTTTATAGTTTACTATAGTAGTATTGCATTGTACTAACTGAACCAGAAATGAGTAATTACATGCAGAGGGGAGGGGATGAGTGTGATTGTTTAACAACAGTGTTAATGTGAATCATGACCAGCACAGGAGTCAACCGAGACCGAGAGATTCCTTTGCAGTCGCAGGCAGAGTTATTTATAAAGTGGCCCAGACTCTGCACCACCTGAGGGTTCTGCAAGAACAGAGCCGACACAAACAATAAGGGCATCAGGAAGCAGGGTAAGATATTTATAACAAGGCCCATACTCTGCACCACCTGAGGGTTTTGTAACAGAGCCGACCCCATAAGGGCATCGGGAAGCAGGGTAAGATATTGATAACAAGGGCCCAGACTCTGCACCACCTGAGGGTTCTGCAAGAACAGAGCCGACCAGATAAGGGTATCAGGAAGCCAGTGCAAGATATTGATAACAAGGCCAGACTCTGCACCACCTGAGGGTTCTGCAAGAACAGAGCCGACCCCATAAGGGTATCAGGAGGCAGGGTGAGATAATGGACACAATTTGTAAACCGGCAAATCCCACCTAGGAAACATTGCAAAAATTGGCCTCTAATGCTGGAACGTGGGTAAAGCCAAACAAACACGACACATTTTAAATGAACATTACCAAAACAGCCTGTGATATGCCCATGACAAAGGAAAGGCCAAACCTCACCAGAAAAGAGAGGGAGACCATGGCAGAGCTGAGGGATAAAATGAGATTGTGATAAAACCAGCAGACAAGGGGAGCAGTAGGGATACAAATTAATGTCAATATGGGGCCTGCTCCCACTGGGTAATAGACAAAAACATAGAACAGGGTGACAGGAGAGACCGGACAGCACAGAGGATAACCTGTGAGCAAATAATGGGGTGTATGCAGTTTAATGTAAGGAGTGTAACTTACTGTACATAGGCGAAACAGGTAACAGCCTCAGAGTCAGCCTGACAGGACACCTCAGCAACACATAAAGTCCATACCCAGTAGTTGACACTCCCAGCAGCACGGGACCCAGTCCCTAGAGATCATGGGCCTAGAAACAAACATAAATTGGTCAACTAGGTGTCGGAAGAGGGCAGAGGGGATATGGATTGAAGCGTTAGACGCGAGAGGCCAAGGGCCTCAACCAAGCATAAACTCAAACTTAGGGTGGACCCTGACTGACTCCTAAAAATCTACAGAAGGGCAAGTGCAAAGGTCAACAGATTTGTACGAGGGTGATGAGACCGTGGGCCAGAGTCAAAGTGGCAGTACATGGTGAAAAGGAATCTCCAGGCAGAGATCATTGAGCACCAGAGGGCATTTTGTCCCACTGTCCCGATAAATCACAACCTAACCCTATGTTACATTATAGTATTGTAGTGGGTTATATGGTGTGTCCCAGGTTATGTTATAGTGTGTTCCATTGTATTATAGTCTTAAAGTATGTTATAGGTTGTTCGGTATGTCGTTATAGTGTTACAGCGTATTAATAGTCATAACT
This sequence comes from Rhinoraja longicauda, assembly GCF_053455715.1. Classification (NCBI taxonomy): domain Eukaryota; kingdom Metazoa; phylum Chordata; class Chondrichthyes; order Rajiformes; family Arhynchobatidae; genus Rhinoraja; species Rhinoraja longicauda. The sequence goes on along the minus strand of NW_027602134.1, from coordinate 3,135 downwards.
TATTATACATTGCGTTAAAGTGCTATGGCATAGACCTAACATACTTTAACATACTTTAACATAACGACACACTCTTCTGCACTAAAACACGCTGAAACACAATGTAACCCACTATAACACACTATCATACACGAAAACACATTACAATACACTACAACACGATAATATACTATAATACCCTAAAACGGACTCTAGAACACTGATGCACTGTTAAATACTAAATTACGCAATTACACACTAACATACGATAGCATAATACACACACTATGGCAACGTGAAACACAACGTAATACAATTTAACACGGATACTATACACTATTACACACTATACCATACTTTAATCTACGGTAACACACAAAATAACACTAGCATACATAATAAAATATAATACACGCTATAATACACTGGAAGACAGTATAGTCCACTAAAGTAAACTATAATACACTAGAATAGACTATAAATGCGACAAGACGAACTGTAATACCCCCAGAATACGGTAATACAAACTGTAATACACTATTACACTAAAATACACTATAACGCACCACAAAACATTTAGCGTATTATATCATCTGCGTTGTCACACCATAACACTATGTTACATTATAAAAGCATTAGATATTGTAGTGGGTTATACTGTGTTCCAAGTTATGTTATAGTGTGTTTCATTGTATTATAGTCATAAATATGTGAAAGGTTGTTTAGTATGTCGTTTATAGTGTTACACCGTATTATAGTCATAACTTATTATAGATTTGCGTTAGTGCTATGGTATAGCCCCTAACATACCTTTAACATACTTTAATACACTGTTTACATAACACACTCTCTCTGCACTAAACCAATCTGAGAGAGAGAGAGAGAGAGAGAGAGAGAGAGAGAGAGAGAGAGAGAGAGAGAGAGAGAGAGAGAGAGAGAGAGAGAGAGAGAGAGAGAGAGAGAGAGAGGAGAGAGAGAGAGAGACGAGGAGAGAGAGAGAGAGAGAGAGAGGAGAGAGAGAGAGAGAGAGAGAGAGAGAGAGAGAGAGAGAGAGAAGGAATCAGAGGGAGGAGAGGAAATAGAGATTGAGAGAGAGAGGAATGAGAGAAATGAGAGAAACGCGGGGACGGGTGTATACGGGGACGGCGCAGCGTGTACACGGTGACGGGGCAGCGAGTACACGGGGACGGGGTGTACACGGGGATGGGGCATCGTGTACACTGGGACGTGGTTGCGTGTACACGACGACGGGGTGTACACGACGACGGGGCTGCGTGTAGACGGGGACGGGGACGTGGTTTACACGGGGAAGGGGTGTACACGGGGACGGGGGCATCGTGTACACGGGGCCGGGGCGAACACAGGGACGGAGCTGCGTTTACACGGCGACAGCGTGTACACGGGGACGGGAAGTACACGGGGACGGGGCGTATACGGGGACGGGGCGCGGCACGGGGACGTGGCTGCGTGTACACGGGGAAGGGGTGTACACGGGGACGGGGCATCGTGTACACGGGGGACGGGGTTTACACGGGGACCGTGGTGTACACGGGGACGGGGCATCGTGTACACGGGGCCGGGGCGAACACAGGGACGGAGCTGCGTTTACACGGCGACAGCGTGTACACGGGGACGGGAAGTACACGGGGACGGGGCGTATACGGGGACGGGGCGCGCACGGGGACGTGGGCTGCGTGTACACGGGGACGGGTGTACACGGGGACGGGGTGTACACGGGGACAGGGCGTACACGGGGACGGGGCGTACACGGGGACGGGGTTGTTCATGGGGACGGGGTGTACACGGGACGGGGCAGCGTGTACGCGGGGGGACGGGGTGTACACGGGGAAGGGAGTATACGTGGACGGGGCAGCATGTACACGGAGACGGTTCGTACACGACGACGGGGCAACGTGTACACTGGAACGGGGTGTACACGGGAAGGGGTGTACAAGGGGACGGGGTGTACACGGGGACGGGGCGTACACGGGGACGGGGCAGCGTGTACACGGGACCGGGTGTGCACGGGGACGGGGTGTTAAAACGGGGACGGGGGCTGCGTGTACACGGGGACGGGGCATAATACACACACTATGGCAACGTGAAACACAACGTAATACAATTTAACACGGATACTATACACTATTCCACACTATAACATACTTTAATCTCCGGTAACACACAAAATAACACTAGCACACATAATAAAATATAATACACGCTATAATACACTGAAGACAGTATAGTCCACTAAAGTAAACTATAATACACTAGAATAGACTATAAATGCGACGAGACGAACTGTAATTCCCCAGAATACGATAATACAAACTGTAATACACTATTACACTAAAATACACTATAACGCACCACAAAACATTTAGCGTATTATATCATCCGCGTTGTCACACCATAACACTATGACATTAGATAATGCGTTATAATGTCCTGTAGTATTGTAGTGGTTATACTATAACACACTATAATACACGAAAACACATTACAATACACTACAACACGATAATATACTATAATACCCTAAAACGGACTCCAGAGCACTTTCACACACAAGATACACTAGTAAATACTAAATTACGCAATTACACACTATAACATACGATAGCATAACGATAGCCCTAACCCTAACCCTAACCCTAACCCTAACCCTAACCCTAACCCTAACCCTAACGCTAACCCTAACCCTAACCCTAACCCTAACCCTAACCTTAAATCTCACCCTAACCCTAACCCTAACCCTAACCCTAACCCTAACCCTATGTTACATTATAACGCATTGGAAAATGCATTATAATGTACTGTAGTATTGAAGTGGGTTATATGGTGTGTCCCAGGTTATGTTATAGTGTGTTCCATTGTATTATAGTCTTAAAGTAAGTTATAGTTTGTTTAGTATGTCGTTTATAGTGTTACAGCGTATTATAGACATAACTTATTATACATTGCGTTAAAGTGCTATGGTATAGACCTATGGTTAACATACTTTAATACACTGTTTTACATAACGACACCACTCTTCTGCACTAAAACACGCTGAAACACAATGTAACCCACTATAACACACTATCATACACCGAAAACACATTACAATACACTACAACACGATAATATACTATAATACCCTAAAACGGACTCTAG
>NW_027602133.1:0-48357 GCF_053455715.1 Rhinoraja longicauda | reverse complement strand
GCCACATCTGCTCGCTTTTTCTCTCGCCAAAATGGCCGCCACATGTGCTCGCTATTTGACACTGTTTGGCGCTATTTGTCCGATCCCTGGTGAGACCACACCTGGAGTATTGTGTGCAGTTTTGGTCTCCTAATTTGAGTTTAGGAGCAAGGAGGTCCTTCTGCAGTTGTACAATACAATACAATACAATACAATATATCTTTATTGTCATTGTACAGGAGTAAAACAAGATTGGGAATGTGCCTCCCATACGATGCAATAAATGAATTAGTTAGTCAGTATTAATTTAAACAACCCAATGAAACAAATTAGAACAGTTTTAAAACAGAATAAAGTGCAAGTAGATGTTAACAGACTGGAGCGACTAGGCTTGTATACACTGGAATTTAGAAGGATGAGAGGAGATCTTATCGAAACGTATAAGATTATTAAGGGGTTGGACATGTTAGAGGCAGGAAACATGTTCCCAATGTTGGGGGAGTCCAGAACAAGGGGCCACTGTTTAAGAATAAGGGGTAGGCCATTTAGAACGGAGATGAGGAAAAACCTTTTCAGTCGGAGAGTTGTGAATCTGTGGAATTCTCTGCCTCAGAAGGCAGTGCAGGCCAATTCTCTGAATGCATTCAAGAGAGAGCTAGATAGAGCTCTTAAGGATTGCGGAGTCAGGGCATATGGGGTGAGGCAGGAACGGGGTACTGATTCGGTAGCCATGATCACATTGAATGGCGGTGTTGCCTCGAAGGGCCGAATGGCCTCCTCCTGCACCTATTGTCTATTGTCTATTGTCTATATGTACCTGTTCACTCTGCGATGTGACCATCCGACTCAGCAGGACCGGTTCATAGCAGCTATGGCCCTGGGGATGAAGCTGTTCCTGAGTCTGGAGGTACGGGCGTAGAAGGCCTCGTATCGTCTGCCCGATGGTGGAGGTCCCCAACAGACTGTTGCAGGGGTATGAGGAGTCTTTGCGGATGCTGGTGGCTTTTCTGAGGCATCGTGTGTTCTAGATGCCCTCCAAGGCTGGTAGCTGTGTTCCGATGGTCCTCTGAGCTCTATGGACTACCCGCTGAAGAGCTTTCCTTTCTGCCTCCGTGCAGCTGAGGTACCACACAGGGATGCCATGCGTTAGGATGCTCGCTATGGTGCAGCGGTAGAAGGTCGTCAGCAGCTGTTGGGGCAGACCGGACTTCTTCAGTGTTTTCAGGTAGATCAGTCGTTCTTGACCAGCGCAGTGGTGTTATTGGACCATGTTAGGTCCTCCGAAATGTGGGTGCCTAGAAACTTGAAGCTGGACACTCTCGCCACACTCCCCGTTGATAAAGTTCGGGGCGTATTCCCCGTTGTGTGACCTGCGGAAGTTGATGATTAGCTCCTTGGTTTTTATGGTATTTAGGGGCAGTTTGTTATCCGAGCGCCAGTCCGTCAGGTTCTGTAGTGTGTTTCATCACCGTTGGTGATCAGCCCGATCACCGTTGTGTCGTCTGCAAACTTGACAAATGGTGTTGGTGTCGAATGCAGGAACACAGTCGTGTGTGAAGAGGGAGTAGAGCATTGGGCTCAGAACACAGCCCTGTTGTGTGCCGGTCGGTACTCAGGGTGATAGTGGAGGACAGGTGCGGGCCCATTCTCACTGCCTGCGGTCGCTCCAGCAGGAAGTCCAGGATCCAGTCGCATAACGACGAGCTGAGGCCTAGCTGGTGGAGTTTGGTGATGAGCTTGGTGGGGATGACCGTGTTTGAAGGCAAAGCTATAGTCAATGAGTAGCATCCTCACGTACGTGCCCTGTCTCTCCAGGTGAGTCAGGACAGTGTGAAGACCCAGAGAGATGGCGTCCTCTGTGGATCTGTTTGCCTTATGTGCACATTGATGCGAGTCCAGTGAGTCAGGGATGCTGGATTTGATGTGTGAGAGGAACAACCTTTCAAAGCACTTCATGACTACCGGAGTTTGGGCAACCGGGCGATAGTCGTTCAGGTTGGTGATCTTTGCTTTTTTCGGCACCGGCACTATGGTAGACGACTTCAGGCACTTGGGGACTGTAGCCAGAGATAACAACAGGTTAAAATCTTGGTGAATACCTCAGCCAACTGTTCAGCACAGTCCCTAAGTAACTCTTCCTTGAAATCCATCCGAGCCTGCGGCCTTGTGTGGCTTGACCGTTCGCGGAGTGAGACCGCACCTGGAGTACTGTGTGCAGTTTTGGTCTCCAGATTTGAGGAAGGACGTCCTTGCTATTGAGGGCGTGCAGCGTAGGTTCACCAGGTTAATCCCCGGAATGGCGGGACTGTCGTATGTTGAAAGACTGGAGCGACTGCAGACTGCAAATTTGCCGATGATACAAAGCTGGGTGGTAGTGTGAACTGTGAGGAAAATGCTATGAGGTTGCAGGGTGACTTGGACAGGTTGTATGAGTGGGCGGATGCATGGCAGATGCAGTTTAATGTGGATAAGTGTGAGCTTATCCACTTTGGTGGTAAGAATAGGAAGGCAGAATATTATCTGAATAGTGTCAAGTTAGGAACAGGGGATATACAACGAGATCTGGGTGTCCTAGTGCATCAGTCACTGAAAGGAAGCATGCAGGTACAGCAGGCAGTGAAGAAAGCCAATGGCATGTTGGCCTTCATAACAAGAGGAGTTGAGTATAAGAGCAAAGAGGTCCTTCTGCAGTTGTACAGGGCGCTAGTGAGACCACACCTGGAGTACTGTGTGCAGTTTTAGTCTCCTATTTTGAGTATAGGAGCAAAGATGTCCTTCTGCAGTTGTACAGGGCCCTAGTGAGACAGCACCTGGAGTACTGTGTGCAGTTTTTGTCTCCAAATTTGGGGAAGCATATTCTTGCTATTTAGGGCGTGCAGTGTAGGTTCACCAGGTTAATTCCCGGAATGGCGGGACTGTCGTATGTTGAAAGACTGGAGCGACTAGGCTTCTACACACTGGAATTTAGAAGGCTCTTATCGAAACGTATAAGATTATAAAGGAGTTGGACACGTTAGAGGCAGGAAACATGTTCCCAATGTTGGGGGAGTCCAAAGCAAGGGGCCACACAGTTTAAGAATAAGGGGTCGGCCATTTAGAACGGAGATGAGGAAAAACTTTTCCAGTCATTTAGTCGTGAATCTGTGGGACTCTCTGCCTCAGAAGGCAGTGGGGGCCAATTCTCCGGATGCACTCAAGAGAGAGCTAGATAGAGCTCTTAAGGATAGCGGAGTCAGGGGGTATGGGGAGAAGGCAGGAACGGGGTACTGATTGAGAATGATCAGCCACGATCACATTGAATGGCGGTGCGTACAGGCTCGAAGGGCCGAATGGCCTTCTCCTGCACCTATTGTCTATTGAATGGGGAGAATCCAGCTTGTGGGGGTGAGGGGAATGGGAGGTATCCATATTTGGGGAGTAGAGGAAGGGAGATAGCCAGCTGGGGAGTGTTAGCCTGCTGGGGTGGGATGTAGCCAGCTAGAGGGAGTAATGGATGCAAGGTAGCCAGTTTGGGGCAGTAAGGGGGAATGGGAGATAGCAAGCTTGGGGAGTGAGGGATGAGAGGGAGACAGCTTACGGGAGTAAGGGACTGGAGGTACCCAACTTAGCTCGGTAAGGGAAGGGAGGTAGCCAGGTTAGGGGTAAGGGATGGGGGGTAACCAGCTTGGGGGAGTAAGCTGGAATGGGAGGAAGCAATCGGAGGAGGTGTAAGGGATGGGAGGTTATAAACTTGGGGAGGCCATTTTGTTGAGAGAAACAGCGAGCACATGTGGCGGACATTTTGTTGACAGAAACAGCGAGCACATGTGGCGGCCATTTTGTTGGCAGAAACAGCGAGCACATGTGGTGGCCATTTTGTTGGCAGAAACAGCGAGCACATGTGGCCCTTCAAAAGCCCACAGATGGCTTCCTCCTGCACCTATCTTTCTATGCTTTCATGGGTTTACCGTGAAAAGCTGACGGGTGGAGAATTCCATCCCGGATCCACGGACCGATACACAGTGAGTGATAATTGGCCATGGAACACATTTAACTCAATTAAAAATTCTTGCATTTTATTAATATGTGCTGATCTGAACGAAATCTCCGCTGCTCCAGGGAGGCGGATTGCCCATGGTTTGGGCAAACTGCGGTGACCGGTAATCAAACCCTGGCCGACTGCTCAGCAGGCAGCTGGTGTGCTGTGATCAATAACTGAAGAAAGCAGACGCACAACAGCATGTCTCTTCCCCAGATTCCAGAGCAGCAATAGTGACGATCAGAGGCACCAAATTTAGAAAAGGAAATGCGGAAACTACCCACTGCGAGAAATTATCCCCAAATGATCAATTGATTGACTGGTGGGTAGCAGTTCTCGATCTGTACACCGGAAGGCCCCATCACCCAAAAGCTCGAAGTTGGGCAACACCCAGGAATTGTTCACCCGGGATGGAACTAAAATGAGAGTCAGCGCTTCAGTGTCTGAGGAACTAAAAATAGAACTTCGCACAGCTCGCAACAGTTGACAAATTGAATCTTTGATATAAAATGTTATTTTCAAGCGAGTGCGGTTGGTTTCTAAATTATGGCCAACCGCGGAAAAGCAATCAGAGGCCAATTCACGACTCATCCCCGGCTGTCTTCCAGTCACACAATCCCACTCTATTTATGGTTATAGAGTCAACCAGCACAACGGAAACCCTTATGGAACAAGCCAATGGAATGTTGGCCTTCATAACAAGAGGAGTTGAGTATAGGAGCAAAGAGGTTCTTCTGCAGTGAGACCGCACCTGGAGTACTGTGTGCAGTTTTGGTCTCCAAATTTGAGGAAGGATATTCTTGCTATTGAGGACGTGCAGCGTAGGTTTGCTAGGTTAATTCCCGGAATGGCGGGACTGTCATATGTTGAAAGACTGGAGCGACTAGGCTTGTATACACTGGAATTTAGAAGGATGAGAGGAGATCTTATCGAAACGTATAAGATTATTAAGGGGTTGGACACGTTAGAGGCAGGAAACATGTTCCCAATGTTGGGGGAGTCCAGAACCAGGGGCCACAGTTTAAGAATAAGGGGTAGGCCATTTAGAACTGAGATGAGGAAAAACTTTTTCAGTCAGACAGTTGTGAATCTGTGGAATTCTCTGCCTCAGAAGGCAGTGGAGGCCAATTCTCTGAATGCATTCAAGAGAGAGCTAGATAGAGCTCTTAAGGATAGCGGAGTCAGGGGGTATGGGGAGAAGGCAGGAAGGGAGCACTGCTTGAGAATAATCAGCCATGATCACATTGAATGGCGGTGCTGGCTCGAAGGGCCGAATGGCCTCCTCCTGCACCTATTGTCTGTTGTCTATTGTCTTCCAGTCACACAATTCCACTTTATTTATAGTTATAGAGTCAAACAACACGACGGAAAACCTTATGGAACAAGCTGGCTATGCCACGAAATAGTTCAGTTAGTTTAGTTCAGTGGGACTGAAGGCTGATAAATCCCCAGCTCCTGATGGTCTGCATCACAGAGTACTCAAGGAGATGGCTCTCGAAACCGTGGACGCATGGGTGATAATTTTCCAATGTTCAGCAGACTCAGGATGAGTTCCTGTGGATTGGAGGGGAGCGAATGTTCACGTATTTGTCAAGAAAATAGCGAGAGAGAAAACGGGGAATTATAGACCATCGGTGTTGGAAAAGATGGTGGAGTCAATTATTAAAGAGGTAATAACGGCGCATTTGGATAGCAGTAAAAGGATTGGTCCAAGTCAGCATGGATTTATGATGGGGAAATCCTGCTTGACTATCTTCTGAATTTTTTTCAGGATGTGACAAGTAAAATGGATGGAGAGCCAATGAATGTAGTGTATCTAGGCGTTCAGGAAGGCTTTGGTAAGTTCCCACACGGAGATTGGTGAGCAAGATTAGACCACATGGTATTGGGTGTCGGGCATTGACATGGATAGATAATTGGTTTGCAGACAGGAAGCAAAGAGTAGGAATAAATGGGTCCCTTTCAGAATGGCAGGCACTGGCGAATGGAGTGCCGCAAGGCTCGATGCAGGGGCGCAACGATTTACCATATATATTAATGATTTGGATGATGGAATTAGAAGTAACACTGGCAAGTTTGCAGATGACACAAAGCTAGGTGGAGGTGTGAACTGTGAAGAGGATGTTAGGAGGTTGCAGGGTGACTTGGACAGGTTGAGTGAGTGGGCAGATGCAGTATGACGTAGATAAATGTGGGGTTATCCACTTTGGCGGCGAAAACAAATAGGGAAATTATTATCTCAATGGTGTCAGATTCTGGAAAAGGAAAGAACCAGGGGCCACTGTCTAAGAATAAAGGGGAGGCCATTTAAAACGGAGGTGCAAAAAAAATAATCACCCAGATAGTTGTGACTTCGTGGAATTCTCTGCCACAGAAGACAGTGGAGTCGAATTCACTGGATGCATTTTAAAATGAGTTGGACATAGCTCTGGGGGCTAGTGGAATCAAGGGATACGGGGAGAAGGCAGGCACGGCTTACAGATTGTGGATGATCAGCCATGATCACAATGAATGGCGGTGCTGGCTCGAAGGGCCAAATGGCCACCTCCTGCACCTATTTATCTATGTTTCTATGTCTCTAATAACCGTTCACTATGTGCAGTCCATTTAATCGGCCGGGGGAATTCACCGCAACCATCGTGTCGGCGGTCCACATACCACACAAAGCCAACACCAAGGTGGCAGCGGATGAATTATACTCGGTCATGAACTCTCTTTAAGAACCAAAGCCTATGGTACTGTTCATCATTTGCGATGAACTCAACCAATCTATCCTCAGGAATGCACAGGTAACTAAAATCAACATCTCTCTCTCTCCCCCTGCCCATCCCCCTCGGCAGGGCTTAAGCACTCTGACCTACACGACCAGTAAGTATGCCTGCCGTTCCATTTGTCGCTCTCGTTTGTCATCCGATCATTTATTGGTGGTGCTCCTGCTGGCATTCAGAAAGATTTAATAACGAAGCACCAACGAAAAGAGCAACACAGCTGTGGTCTGAGGAGACCGGGGGTTTCCATTAGGTCTGACCTCAGTCGATGAAGTGGAACTCTTATTAAGCTATTTGCAGTTTTACCGAGCGAAGGCACAGTAATCGGTCCGATTGGATAAGCGTTGGGGAACATTGAGTCGCAATATGAAGGCGAATTATCAGGAAATCAACTCAATCGAAGACCGGGCTGCATACAAAGACTGTGGCAAAGCTCAATAATGATCAGTTAATGGACGACGAAACAAATCTGTCATCAAACAATACAAATCTTTCATTTCAAAAGTGAATACAGATGCTGTAATCTTGAATAAAGAGACATAACTCAGCGGGTCATGCAGCTTCCGTAGAAGCAGCTGACATCAGTTGAAGATTCGGGGCCATGAGACGGAGCAGAAGGCATCAATGATTAGAATGTTGGAAAGTAAATGATGGGGCCGATCAGTGACAACATGTGAATGTTCCTGTGTAGCGTAGTGCGTGGCTGGGGATCAGAGTGAAGATGTTCCGTCTGCCTGTACGGGAGGACTGGATGAAGCTCATGACGGAACAGATGGGGAGTGAAGAGAGAGGTTCCACTGAATGGAATAGACAGAGAGCGGGTGGTGAACAGAGTGGCATCACTTGGTGTTAAATGTTATCTGTTCATGTTGGGATCTGTCCTCGTCTGGGGTGGGAATCTGCAATAAAGGGATCAGGAAGATGCACTTCCGTTTGCAGGGCAACGGCTCAGGAATGGAAATTCCATCCCCGATGCAAAGACGACCTCACAGTGAATAATAATTGCCTATGGGATCCATTTTACTCCAGAAGACCTTCCTGCATCATTTATAGGTTCAAGGTGAATGTGCAAAAGATTAGTAGGAACCTGATGGGTAACTTTTTCACGCAAAGGATGGTGGATGTATGGAACAAGCTGCCAGAGGAGGCCGTTGAGGCAGGGACTGTCCAAACATGTAAGAAGCAGTTAGACAAGTACATGGATCGGACAGGTTTGGAGGCATATGGGCCAAACGCGCCCAGGTGGGAGTCGTGTGGCTGGAACATGTTGGCCGGTGTGGGCAAGTTGGGCCGAATGGCCTGTTTCCACTCTGTATCATTCTATGACTATGAGTCTATGCATGAATTGCTATCGGAATTAAGTATCTGTGCTCTCTGAAGGCAGATTTCCCGTGCATTGGGAATGATGCGGTGATCGGAATCGAACCCCGGTCACCTGCTCGGGATTCAACTGGTGAGGCATCGTTGCCGATTGATGAAAGGAGACGCACAAATAGCACAGTGTTTCCCCCGGAGCGGGAGCCGGAATAATGACAATCTGATGCAAAAACTCAGGAAACATAAAATCGGAAAATATGCGAGGATTTCTCACGGAATGATATCGCGCGTCCGGACGCCGTGAGACCAGCGATCCAAGGTCTGTCGAGTGATGTGTTCGGTTTCATCAAGAAATGCACGTGACGGCTGTTTTACAATAGAGACATTTAGGTCTCGTCCTAATCAGAATGTCTTGGATGAAAAGGGAGATTCACACTTGGTTAATGTCCTGATCTGAGGCTTTGAAGCAAGATGACCCTGAACGGAACACGAAGGACAAGTGTGATCTCCGCAAGTCAAACAGGGATAAGAGGATTCCAAATCAGACTGGGCGCTCAATTCAAGCAAGCGGATGCCTGGCGACTGCATTGGCTCTGATGACCACCACGGTTTACGAGCCGAACAATGCATCTCTACCGTTAGATAACCCGCTTTGAACAGGGAAACACTGTTTCACCAATGCGTATTCACCCACCACCCGATGGTTCTGTCTAATACATCCCGATGGCAGAGATCATAAAGCATGGACACATTTTGCGCGGAAACAGGCCGTGCCGCCCAACATCCACGTGTCGATTAAAATGGACCATCTGATCTAATTCGGGTTGCCTACATCCCCGAAAACCTTTCCAAACCGTGTACCCGTCCAAATGTCCTTCACATTGTGTGTGCCTCAGCATGTTTCTGGGCAGGTCGTTTCACATTTCCTCAACCCTCTGAATGAAATAGTTGCCCCTCACGTTTATATTAAACATTAACACCTCTCACCTTAAACCCATGCCGTATCGTGCTTGATTTTCCTACCCTGTTAAATAGACTGTGCCTTCACTCCATTTGTTCCCCTCATACCCTTTTCGCCTGCAGAGGTCACCTCTCAGGCCCCTGTGCTCCTAGGAATAAAGTCCAAACATGTCCAACCAAGCCCTGTAGCCCAGGCCCTCGAGTGCTGGCAACATTTTCATAAATCAAGCATGATGGCATTTTTCACGAAGATCAATTCTCAGTGAGCGGTCGGTCCGAACGTACCATCTGGCCCGGTTTTGAAATCGTGCGCCTTTCAACGTATTCGCCGCCATCTGTAAACATTGGTTCGGTGTCAGTTGCAAACATACTAACTATGAGCGCACAGGTAGAGTTGTGCCTTACAACGATTGCAGCTGAAGACCCGGGTTCGATTCCGACTACGGTGCTGTCTGTTCGCAGTTCGTACGTTCCCCGTGAGTTTTCTCCGAGATTGTTGGTTTCCTTCCACACTCCAAAGACCTACAGGTTTGTAGGTTAATTGGCTTGGTATGAGCCAAGTGCATGGAGGATTGAGTTAATATGCGAGGATCGCTGGTTGGAGCGGACTCGATGCGCCGAAGGGCCTGTTTCCGCGCTGTAAGTTTAGACTTTGGCAAAGGACAGTGATCAGCAGGAGGATAAAACAAATATCTTCCACCGACCCAGAAACAAAGTTTCGTATCAAAAGGGAATAAAGATACTAAATCTGGAATCTTGAATCTTGGAGGAACTCAGCTGGTCAAGCAGGTCTGTTAAAGCAACAGGTCGAATTCGACGTTTCGGTCCTACTCCCAGTGAGGTCGAGCACAAGGAGCTGAATTATTATAAAACAGGTAAAGGTTTCACTGAGATTGTCAGGGAGAGCATGGGATGTGCTGTGTAGCAATGCGTATGGCTGAGTGTCGGAATTAGATGTTCCGTCTATCTGTTCGGGAGGACAGGATGAAGGTCGTGACGGAACAAATGGGAAGTGAGGAGAAAGATTCCACAGAGAGAAATAGACAGAGGGAGGGTGGTGAACAGACTGACGACACTGGATGCGAACATATTGTCTGGATGTTGAGGTCTGCTCTAGTTAATTGTGGAAAGCTGCAATATGAGAGCAGAAAAACGCACTAATGCTAATATAAGAAAATAACTGCAGATGCTGGTACAAATCGAAGGTATTTATTCACAAAGTGCTGGAGTAACTCAGTTGTTCGGGCAGCATCTCGGGAGAGAAGGAATGGGTGAGGTTTCGGGTCGAGACCCTTCTTCAGACCCTTCACTAATGCTAATGCCATGTTGGCCTTCATAACGAGCGGATTTGAGTATAGGAGTAAAGAGGCCATTCTGCAGTTGTACCGGGCCCTGGTGAGACCACAGCTGGAGTATTGTGTGCAGTTTTGGTCTCCTAATTTGTGGAAGGACATCCTTGCTATTGTGGTAGGTCCGGAGGATAATCCCCGGGATGGCGGAACTGTCACATGGGCAAAGTTTGTAAAGATTGGGCTTGTCTTCACTGGAATTCAGTAGTAGCTGGCTGCACTGATAACTAGATGGCTGGATAACCAGTGAGCTACATTTCTAGCCAATAGGATGGACAGCCAGAGAGCATATTAGCTGTCTATATAGAAACATGGTTTGCTACCTGGGTAGCTAGCTACCCGCATTGCATAACTTGAAAGCTAGATAGCTGGATGTGTAGATAGCTGAATAACTAGATTGCAAGATCGCTAGCTAGAGATATAGGCAGCTCTCTGTGGGGTGCGCTCTCTCTCTCGCGAGGCCCGCAGAGGGAGATCTAGTCATATCTAGGTTTGTAGATAGCTACCTTGCAAGCTAAATTGACAGATAGATCGCTCACGCCGGCTATATATATATATGGCTGGATGCCGAGATGGCTAAATGGCTTTCTGGCTAGATGGTTGGAAGGCTAGCTGGCTACTTGGGAAATTGTTCAGCTTGGAAGCTGGCTCGCTGGGTAGATGGCGAGCTGAATAAAGCCAGATGGCTGGATGGGCAGATGGCGAGGTGGCTTGATGAGTAGATGGCTGGAAAGCTTGATGGCCAGCTGGCCAGATAGCTAGATAGCTTAGCAGCTAGCTAGATAGATAGATGACTACATGGCTAAATGGCTTGATAGCTAGGTAGCAATAGGTGGTAGGTAGATAGCTAGATAGACAGTTTAAGAAACAAATAGCTAGATTCATTGCGACAGAGATAAATGGATAGCTCTATAATTAAATCACTAGATAGCTCGTTAGACTGCTAGCTAGATAGCTGGATAGCTAGATAGGTGGATTGCTAGCCAACAGGATAGATAACTAGGTAGATAGCTAAATATATAGTAAGCTAGATAATAAGGTAGCTCGCTTGGTAAATTCCTACAAGACTAAATAGCTATATAGCTAGGTGGATAGCTAGATAGGGAGATAGATAGACAGATAGACAGATAGACAGATAGATAGATAGCTAGTTAGTCTGTTAGCTATAGAGCTAACAGCTGGATGAATAGTCAAATTGATAGGTAGCAGGCTCCCTACAGAGGTGGATAGCTGTTTAGCTAGTTAGCATGACAGCTAGGAAGCTGGATATCAAGTTATATAGATTGATTACCAGCGGGAAAGACAGCCAGATAGCGTGTTAGCTTTCTAGATAGCCAAATACCTGCATTGCTAGATAGCTTGAACGCTAGACAGATTGATGGTGTGATAGCCGAATCTCTGCATAGCAAAAATAGTTAGCTAGTTGCGTAGGCAGCTCTTTGTGGAGTGCGGTCTCTCGCTCGCTCGCTCTCGGGGGGGGGGGGGGGGGGTGAAAGGGAGAACGAGAGAGACCCGTTTCGATCTAGCTAGATAGCTCATTAATTGCTATAAATCTCTCTTGCGATCTGGCTCGTGAGCTATCTACTGGTATAGCTGGCTAGATGCCTAGCTCACTAGCCATCTAGCAAAGCTTCATCAAGCTAAACCCGCTATCTGGCCGCCAAAGCTGTTGGCTAACAATCTAGTTATCCAGTTATCTATCTCTCTAGCCCTCAGGCAAGTTAGTGACCTAGCTATGTTGCTACCAAAATAGTTAGCTCTTTACCTATCAATCAAGCTATCTCGAGAACTGGATTGCTAGCCAGCAGGATAGACTGCCAGACAGCGTGTGAGCTATCTCGACAGCAAGATAGCGAACTACCTAGATAGCTATCTACATGCAATGCGAGACAGCTAGAAAGCTGGATATCTGTATATCAGCTATCAGCGAGATAGCTGGAGATATTGATAGTAAATAGGTAGCTCTCTATCTAGGCAGCTATTTGGGGGGTGCGCTCTCTCTCTCTCTCATCCTCTGTGGCCCTCGTGAGAGAGGGAGATCTTTTTGAGTGGGAACGATAGGTGAGCCATGATAGAATGCAGGAGTGGACTCGATGGGCCTTGGTGCAATAACTCTGCTGCTATGACTTTTGTACCCAGTGTTCTTTTTTAACAGTGCACTGCTGCATCCACACACAGCGCACCCCAGTGGATGTACAGTGGCAATAGACTGTCACATCGCTCTCCCGTGGATGAACATCAGCAGCACACTGCAACATCCACACACAGCGCACCCCGGTGGATGTACAATGGCAATATACTGTCATGGCGCCCTCCCCTGGATGAACATCAGCAGCACACGGCAACATCCACACACAGCGCACCCCAGTGGATGTACAATGGCAATATACTGTCATGGCGCCCTCCCGTGGATGAACATCAGCAGTACAATGCAACATCGAGGCACAACAGCCCTCACTGTCTGTACAATATAAGTGCATCGCAGCATCAGCATTGCTTATGATGAACCTTGTGTTCCCAATGCGAAACACGCAAATCGTGGTAGTACGTTTAGAGTAATAAATAAGGCACGTAGAATGCTTGCTATATTTGACCGAGTCATTGAATATGAGTCAGATGTCAATATTCAACTTTAGAGAACTTTACTTCGGCCGCTTTTGCAGCATTGTGTACAGTTATGTTCGCTCTCGTACACGAAGGATATGGGCGCTTCGGAAATCGTGTTCAAGACGTTTACAGGAACATCGCCTGGAGCGTATGAACAACCAGACGTTGGACTGGTTCATCGGAGTTCGGGCAGTAACCTGCTAGATCGATAACAAATTATGAGAGGCAAAGATATGGTAAACAGTCAGAACATTCCTCTCAAGATGGAAATATCAAGTATTGAAGGCCACCCCTTTATGGTGAAAGGGATGAAGTTTAAACAAGGGGTGCAGGGAAAGCAAGGGGCAGTGTGTGCATCGAACGCAATACCGCAGGTGGGCATTGGGTGATAAGGAATAGGAGTAGAATTAGACCATTCGGCCAATCGTCTTATCCGCCAATCTTTTTCCCTCCAAACCCCATTCTCCTGCCTTCTCCCCATAACTTCTGATACCTGTATTAATCAAGAATCCACAAATTCATCATTTTCTGACTAAATAAATTTCTGATCATCTTCAAAAGAGAACGTAGATTAATTCTGAGGAAATGATCTGTTGTCCGAGACGCTCCCACAAGTGGAAACATACTTTACACATCCACTGGATCTAAACCATTCACATATCTGTATGTTTCAATGAGGTCCACCCTCATACTTCTAAACTCCGAGTGCAAGCCGGGAGCCGACAAACGCTCGCCATAAGTTAACTTATTGCTGGGATCATTATTGTAAACCTCCTCTGGACCCTCTCCAGAGCCAGCACACCTTTCCTCTGATATGGTGCCCAGAATTGCTCACAATATTCCAAATGCGGCCTTCCCAGCGCCTTGTATAGCCTCAACATTACATCTGTGTTTCTGTATGCAAGTCCTCTTGAAATAAATGCAAGCAATGAGTTTGCTTCCATTGGACAATAGACAATAGACAATAGACAATAGGTGCAAGAGTAGGCCATTCGGACCTTCGAGCCAGCACCACCATTCCATGTGATCATGGCTGATCATTCTCACCGGTTCAACTTGCTGATAAAAAAATTGGGAATCCTTAACCAGCACTCCCAAGTCCCTGTGCACTTCCGATTTATGGATTATTTCCCCATTTAGACAATAGTCTACGCCATTATTCCTACTACCAAAAATGCAGTACTCCGCACTTTGCTACACTATATTCCATCTGCCACTTCTCTACCCATTCCCCCAACATGTCCAAGTCCTTCTGCGGAGTCCATGCTTTCTCTAAACTACATGCCCTTCCACCTCTTTTCGTAACATCCGCAAACATGGCCACAAAGCCTTCAATCCCCTCGTCCAAATCATAATATAAAACGTGGAGTAGCGGGCAAACACCGATCCTTGAAGATCTCCACTAGTTACTGTTAGCCAACGAGAAAAAATCCCCCTTTATTGCCACCCTTTGTCTTCTGCCATCCAGCCAACCAGTTATCCATGCTGGTATCTGCCTTTTGACACCGTGGGCTCTCATCTTCCTAAGCAGCCATCTTGTGACACCTGGTCAAAGGTTTTCTGAAAATCAAAGTAAACAACATCTACTGTCTCCCCTTTGGCTGTGTTGCTATTTACTTCTTCAAATAATTCCAGCAAATTTATCAAACACGACCTTCCCTTCACAAAGCCATGCCAACTTCTGCCTATTTCATCGTGCACTTATAAATACTCTGTCACATCATCCTGTATAACGGTTCTTAAAATCTTACCACCCACTCCACTGGTGTTGGACGCAGTTACAATAGTGATATTTAAGACAAGTTCAGATTTTCAGGTAATGAAGGGATATACATTGTGAGAAGGCAGGTAAGGTTGGTCGTCTCATGTTCGGCACAGCTATTATTAGCCGAGTGTCCTGCCGTGCCTTGTACTTCGTGTACGAAAGAAATGCAGATGCTGTTTTAAATGGAAGGTAGACACAAAATGCTGGTGTAACTCAACGAGACAGGCAGCATCTCTGGAGAGAAAGAATGGGTGACGTTTCGGGTCGAGACCCTTCTTTAGAATGTTGTCGGAGAGGTCGGCGGGAAAGAGATAGAATTCTGTTGGAGACAGTGAGACTGGTGGGAGAACTGGGAAGGAGGAGGGGTGGACAGAGAGGGAAAGCAAGGGCTAATGGAAGTTAGATAAGTCAATGTTCATTTCGCAGGTATGTTAGCTGCCCAAGCGAAGTATGAGGTGCTGTTCCTCCAATTTGCGCTGGGCCTCACTCTGACAATGGAGGATGCCCAGGACAGAAAGTTCAGATTGGGAATGGGGGAGCGGGAGTGAGTTAAAGTGCTGATCAACCGGGAGATCAGGTAGGACTGTGTGGAGCTGTTCAGCGAAACGATCGTCGAGCTTGCGTTTGGTCTCGCCGATGTCACTCCTTCAGTACTATCCCACAGTATACCGTTACAGCAGTACTACCCCACAGTGCGTCACTCCATCAGTACTACCACATAGTGTCACTCTATCAATTCCATCCCACATTATGACATAACAATAGTACTACAGCACATGATGTCACTCCATCAGTACTACCCCAGAATGTGCCATTATATCAATAATACCCTACGTTAGGTCACTCATCAATACTACTTCACAGTCTGTCACTCCATCAGTACTGCATGTTACTCAATTAGTAGAACCCAAGAGCGTGTCACTCTCATCAGTACAACCCTACAGTATTTCATTCCATAATTTCTGCCACACGGTGTTTTACTCCGTCAGTACTACCTTAGTTATGTAATTTCATCCGTACTACCCACAGCTTTCCCCCCCTTCAGTAATACCGTCGAATGTGTCACTCCATCAGTGCTACCCCAAAATGTACCAGCCCTTCAGTACTACCCCACAGGATGTTAATCCATAAGTACTATCCCACAGCGTGTCAGTACTACCATATCGTCTGTTACTCCATCATTACTGCATCACAACATGTCATTCATTCGGAACTATCCCATGGAATGCCATTGCATCAATACTACTAAATGGATAGCCATTCCATCAGTACTAACCCACAGTTTGTCATTCGATCAGTTCTCCCCCTCAGTGTGTCAATCCATCAGAACTACCCTATAATATGTCATTACATCAGTACTGCCCCATTTAGTTTCACACCATTAATACTATCCGACAGTGTGCCACGAAATCAGTACTACCATATCGTGTGTTCCTCCATCAGTACTACCGCACACTGTGAAACTCCATCAGTAATACACCAAAATGTTTTGCTCCATCACTGCCCACCCACAGTTTGTCACTTCACTAGTACTACCCCAAAGTATATTGCTCCATCAGTACTGCCCACATTGTGTCACTCCATCAATACTACCCCGCTGGTTATCACACCATCAATACAAGCCTACAGTGTGTTAGACGATCATTACTACAACACACTATGTCACTCCATCAGTACAACCCTAGAGCGTGTCACTTCATCGGTACTACCGCACTGTATACCATTCCATCAATACACACCCACAGTGTTTTCCAACATCAGTAACACATTGTGTATCATTCCATTAGTACTACCGCACAGGGTGTCACTCTATCAGTACTATCCAACGGTGTGTCACTCCATCAGTACTACACAATGAGTCCTTCCATCAGTACTACCCCACAGTGCTTCAATCCAGCAGTATTAACCTGGAATATGTCTCTCCAACAGTGCTACACCGCAGGGTGTCACTCAATTAGTACTATCCCACAGTATGCCATTGCGTCAGAACTGCCACATAGTGTATCACTCCCTCAGTACTACCTCAAAGTGTGTCACTCCACCAGCACTACCCACAGTGTGCCACTGCATCAGTACTAAAATATTGTTTGTTATTCCATTTGTACCACCCTACATTGTGCCACTCCACCAGTGCCTCCCCGCAGATCGTCGCACCATCAGGAATATCACTCGTGTTATCGTCGCATCAGTACTACGCCACCGTGTGTCACTCCATCAGTACAATCCATTGATTATCACTCCATCAGTATACCACGCACCGTGTCACTCCATCAGTACTACCCCACAGTATCAACCCATCAGTACTTCCTCGCAGCGTCACTCCATTAGTATTCCCCACAGTGTGTCACTCCATCAGTCCTACCTCACTTTGTCACCCCAACAGTAATTCCCCACAGTTTCACTCTGTTAGCATTTTTCCACAATGTCTCACTCCATTAGTACTACCCGATGTTTATCATTCAATCAGGACTATCCCAGTGTGTCACGCCATAAGTGCTGCCACAAATTGTGTCAATCCATCAGTATTGGCGCTCAGTGTGTCACTGCATTAGTACTACACCACAGTTTGTCATCACAAAAGTATTACCGCTCCGTCGGTGAAACCGCACAGTGTCTCACTGCATCAATACAACTCCATGGTGTTACACTCCATCAGCGCTGCCCAACATCATGTCACTCCAGTGCAACCCTAGATCGTGTCACTCCATCAATGCTCCCCGCAGTATGTTCTTCCATCAGTACTCCCCAAAGTGTTTCAAAACATCAGGACTATCTCAAATGTGTCATTCCATCCGCAACACCCCACAGAGTGCTAACCCATCACTGCGACTCCATAGTGTGTAATTCCATCAATATGTCACCACGGTTTGTCATCGCAACAGTATTACTGCACAGCGTGTCAATCCATCGGTATTAATGCGTCACTCCAACAGAATGTGTTATTACATCAGTCCTACCCCACAGTGTGTCATTCCACCAACACATCTCCACAGTACGTCATTACACCAGTACTACTCCATAGTGTTGCACTCCATCAGTACAACACTGGTGCATGTCACTCCATCAGTACTACCCTACAATATGTTATTCCATCAGTATTACACCACAGTGATGCACTCCATCAGTACTGCCTTAAGCTTGTTATTCCATTATGTACAACCACACGGACTCATTCAATTAGTATTACCCAACAGTGTAACCCTCCATCTGTACTGCCCCACCGTCAGTCCTACTTCAGTGTGGAAGTCACAATGTGCAACCCGACAGTACCACCGAACATTGTGTCAATACTTCAGTACTCGCCCACTGTGCGCCATTCTGTCTATACTACCCCCAGTGTGTCATTCAATCAGCACTACACCGACGTATGTCACTCCATCAGTACAACCGCGCAGTGTGTCACTCCATCAGTACTGCTCCACAGCGTGTCACTCCATCAGTGTTACCCCAAGGGGTGGGGTGATGGAGTGACAAATTGTGTGGTAGTAGTGATGCAATGACATGGGTACTACCACACAGTTTGTCACTCCGTCAGTACTACGTCAGTGTGGAACTATATCAGTGCGACCCCAGGGTGTCAGTCCATCAATTCTACGCCACAGTGTGCCAGTTCCTCCGTACTACCTCACAATGTATCACTCCATTTGTCTACCCCACAGTGTTTCATCCATCAATTCTTCCCCACAGTATGTCATTACAACAGAACTACCTCACAACTTGTCATAAATCAGTATTATTCCAATGTGTGTCACATCGTCAGTACTACTCCACAGTTTGTCATAACAACAGTACTACTCATTGTGTCACTCCATCAGTATTACCCGCAGTGTGTCACTACACCAGTAGAGGCCCATGGCGTATCACTCCATCAGAACTACAGCAAAGTGTGCCACTTCATCAATCCTACTGCAGTGTGTCACTCCATCTGTACCAGGATGGAATACACATCAGGTACAGGACTGACAGCAGGCTGTTCAACCTCAGGCGCCTGCAAGCTGTTACAAACGTGAAGGAGACCATCATCAGAGATTTCTTGTTTGCTGATGACTGCGCCAGCACAGAGCAGAAGATGTAGCATGAAATGGACTGCTTCTCACAGGCCTGTGACAGCTTTGGTCTCTCGATTAGCACCAAAACGTCTGAAGTTATCTACCAGCCGCGCCTGGAAAGCCCTACCAGGAACCACACATCACGGTGAAGGGGCAGAACCTACAGGCAGTCGACAGCTTTACCTATCTGGGTAGTACACTCTCGTGAGTGATGAACATTGACGCTGAGGTCAACAACAGGATTGCCAAGGCCAGCGCTGCCTTTGGGCGACTCCATGGGAATGTTTGGGAGCGGAGAGGACTCAGCCTTACCACCAAGCTGAAGGTCTACCGTGCAGTGGTACACTCTGCCAGTGAGACTTGGACTGTCTACAGCTGACATGCCAAACAGCTCAACCACTTTCACTTGAGCTGCTTACGGAGACTCCTTCACATCAGGTGGCAGGACAAAATTCCCGACAGAGAGGTCTTGGAACAGGCCGGAATCCCCAGCATCCACACCCTCCTACGGAAAGCCCAAGCCAGATGGGCAGGCCATGTCGTCAGAATGCCCGAGAGTCGACTGCCAAAACAGCTTCTGCATGGAGAACTGTGTCAGGGCAAGCGCTCAGTAGGAGGACAGAAGAAACGGTTTAAGGACTGCCTCAAAGTGTCCCTCAAAGACTTGGACATCAACCTCAGCACTTGGGAGTCTCTTGCTCTGGACCGTCCCAACCTGGCGTAGCAAGCTCACCACAGGAGCCCGTGCAGCAGAGAACAGACGCACTGCAGAGGCCCAAAGGAAACGCACCGCGCGCAAGGCCCGGGCTACCTCCACTTCCACTGTAGCAGCCATTCACTTGTGTCCTACGTGTGGGCGTGCCTTCCGGGCCCGGATTGGCCTCACCAGTCACTTCAGGACCAACAGTCACCAATCCTCCAACTGAAAGTGAAGTCATGGTCATCTTCGAACCCGAAGGACGAACAACAAAAACAACACAGCGCATTGTGTCACTCCATCAGTACTACCCCCACATTGTGTAATCCATCAGTACTACCCCCACAGTGTGTCACTCCATCAGTGCACTGCCCAGTGTGTAACTCCATCATTACTACTGCGCAGCGTGTCACTTCATCAATACAACTTCAAAGTATGCCACTCCATCTGTACCAACCCAGTGTGATAATCCACCATTACTACCATACATTATGTCACTCCATCAGTTCCACTGCACAGTGTGTCACTCCATCAGTAATGCCCCACAGCGTGTCACGTCGTCACTAAAACCCACGGTATGCCATTACATCATTACAAACACACATGTTCACACCCTCAAACACAGTCAAACACGCACACACACATAGCCGCGCACGAAGACACACACAATCTCTCAAATGCAATCACAAACAATCAAATATACTCTCACACGTACACATGCATTCACACTAACAGATATTCACACGCACTAGCACTAAGAGACACGCACTTATCACACACTTACACACGAACACATTCTCTGCCAACAACATCATATACTCTCCCACACACTCACGCACACACACACACACACACACGCACACGCACACACTATCAAAGAATTACATCCTCAAACACTCTGACAAACTCACATCCCACATATTCTCTCACATTCTCACAAACAGCCACACACACGCACAGACGCAAACACTGTCCTTCACAAACCCACATACACTCTCCCACTCAGAGACACAGATACATTCAATGGCACTTGCATCCACACTTACTAATGCTCGCACACTCACACGCACACTCACGCACTAGCACAGACAGACACACACACACACACAAATATAGGCACTCTTACATACTCTACCGCTCTCTCACACGCAGACCCGCATGCACACGTGGACATTTTGGGATTGGGTGTATCCTTGGATGTTCGCGGCGAGCAGCGCAGCGCAGCGTGGCCGGGTGTTCCCGGTGACCGGGGCCAAGCCCCTCAGTCGGCCCGGCTCGCCCACCGCGGATGGCGATGAGAACCGCGCCTCGGGAGCGATGTGGGAGCCGCCAGGAACCGCAGAGAGCGAGGCGGACCGTCGGAGAGCGAGGAAGACCGCCGAGAACGAAGGGGCGACCCGCGGTGCGGCGGCAGGCAGGAGATACAACTATCTGGCCAACGTTTGTAACTTTGTCGGCGTCAAAATGTGGCGACACTTTTGTACTGCCTAGGTGAGGTCTTCTACATGATGTTACCGGGTTGTCTGCAAAACTAAGCATTTCACTCTACCTGGGTCCGTGATAATAAGGTATCACTGAATCATTGCAATTCCTGCAACCGCATACAATAACGCATACGCACACACACCGACTCATGTGCACAATCTCACACATTCACACTCGCATACACGTGCTAGCACACTCTTGCACGGACTCGCACACTCACACTGTCACACACAATCAATATCCAATGCGAGTCAGGCTACACCTCTGGAGAAATCTAGTTGAGTATGTCAGTTCAGTGCAGTTTATTGTCACGTGTACGGAGGTACCGTGAAAAGACTTTGTTGCGTGCTACCCAGTCAGTGGAAACAAAATACTTCATTACAGTCGAGCCATTTACAGAGTATAGATACACGATAAGGGGATAACGTTCAGTGCGAGGTAAAGCCTGCAAAATCCGATCGAGGATAGTCCGAGGATCAACAAAGAGGTAGATAGTAGTTCAGCACTGCTTTCTGGTTGTGGTGGGATGATTCCGTTGCCTGATAACAGCTGGGAAGACGCTGTCCCTGAAACTGGAGGTGTGCATTTTCACACCTCTGTACATTTTGCCAGATGGGACAGAGGAGAAGCAGGAGTGGCGATGGTGTAACTCATCCTTGATTATGCTGCTGGCCTTGCCGAGGCAGCGTGGTTTATAAATTGAGTCAATATAACGGAGGTCGGTTTGTGTGATGGTCTGGACAATTCATTGCAATTTCTTGCGTTCTTGTATGGAGCTGTTCCTAAACCAAGCTGTGATGCATCTTGATAAAATACTTTCAATGGTGCATCTGTAGATGTTGGTGAGAGTTGTAGAGGGCACGCCGAACTGGCTAAACCTGCTAAGGACATGGATGGGTGAAGTTTCGGTTCGGGACCTTTCTTCAGACTGATTGTGGTGGGACGGGTGAACAGCAGGACAAAGCGAGTTGAACGATGAGCGGGTGAATACCGTTTTCATTGTCAGGTGCGAGGTAAGCGTTGAGCAGGACGGAATTATAAAGAAAGAGGAAGTAATATCGGTTGAAGGTGTGGTGGAGGGATGTATTGGTGCGAGTCCGGATGAAGCACGAGGAAGAGCGAGGGGGAAGTGGGAATTTGCACTTTGTTACCTAACATTGGATAATTCAAAGTTCATACCATTAGGAATTCTCTGCCTCAGAAGGCAGTGGAGGCCAATTCTCTGAATGCACTTAAGAGAGAGCTAGATCGAGCTTTAAAGGATAGCGGAGTCAGGGGGTATGGGGAGAAGGCAGGAACGGGGTAGTGATTGAGAATGATCAGCCATGATCACATTGAATGGCGCTGCGTACAGGCTCGAAGGGCCGAATGGCCTCCTCCTGCACCTATTGTCTATTGCTGCAAGGCACCAAGGGGGGAATATGAAGTGGCGTTCTTTCAGTTTGCATGTAGCTTCAGTGTGGCGATAGAGGAAGCAAAGGACAGAAAGGTCAGTGTGGGAAGGCGAGTTACAACGGGAAGATCCGGGAGGCCTTGACCGAATGCCGGTAAGTGTTCGGCCGAACGGTCGCCGAGTCTCCAATTGACCACGCCGATGCAAAGGAGACCATATCTGGAACACCGCATGCAATAGAAGGGGTTAGACGAGGTGCATGTGAACAGCAGCCTCACCTGGAAGGGCCATTGAAGTGTGAGGGAACGGGGCAGAGACATCCCATGGTGGCTGGCCGTTTTAACCGCACTTCGCAAGAAAGGCCTTGGAGAGAGAGGTGAGGGCGAGCAGGAGGAGTGTTGCGGAAAAGAGAGAGACAGATAGGGAGTACAGTGATGAAAAGGAAGAGATGGCGGAGAAGACGAAAGAAGGGATGGAGGGAGAGTTAAGTAACAAAGGGAGAGTGGGAACATGAAAAGAGAACGGAGTTCAGATCGCGTGGGTTGGCAAAACGGAGCGATGGAAGGGTCAGATAGTTAGAAAGAAACGGAGGGATAAATGCAATGGGGGTGAGAAGGAGGGGGGGGGTTAGGAGAGAGAGGTTGATAGAGAGATGGCGGAGCCGAGAGGAAGGATAGAGATGGTAGGAGAGAGTGATAGTTCAGAGAGAGCGACAGCAGTAAGGATGGAGGGAGAGAGAAAGGGTGGAGGGAGAGAGAAAGGGAGGAGGGAGATGTGCCGCATCATTCGCTGTGTTATTTGGGTTGAGGACAATTCTGAATCCACAATATTTCTGTTCTCTGAGTGTCGTGAGTCTTTGGGTCGTTCCTCCTCAGAGGTGACGAAGGCAGAGAATGTTATTGTCCCGGCGCAAAATCAGACCCACTTCAGGCAAGCAAGGAGTGAATGGTTACCGGCCTCGCCTGGAGTGTGGGGGTAAGGTTGCAGTCAGTTAAACCGCGATCATATTGAGTGGTGAAGCAGAGTGGAGGGGCCACTTTAGTGCGAGGTGATCTGTTGATCTAATTCCTCAACCTGTGGACAAATGTCGCCCAGTCCACCTTCAAACTGGTCACCAGAAGCCATGAGAGGGTCCCTGGAATTTGGGATTGCCTTAGTGAGTGAAGCGAATTGAATGAAATCAGACAAACAACACGAGGCGGAGAGCTGGACCTGATGGAGTTTGAAGCAATATTCCCATTGCTGGAACAATGCCGCTCCCAATTTCCATCCCTCAGTATCGCCACAATTCCCAGTCTTTGGAGTTTCTCAATCAATTCCCTGAATAAATCACGACCTGTCTCAGCAGGGATTTGACTTGGCTGATGTCATCTGTTTGCGAATCATTTCAAAATCTCTATTTTTAAACTCTGCTAAAACTTTACGGTCCCGGTGGTACGGAAAATGGTATAAAATCTCCGGGAATGTTCTGCCCCAGCATTTCATTCCGAGAGATTACCGGTAGTTCACGGGGACACGTCGCTGGTCAGAGAACATGTGGGAAAAGCTTCGGGAATATTACGCCGTGCAGAAAATCTTGTACGTGATCATTGCTGCCGTTGGAGTCCCTGGTAAGTGAACAGAACAATTCAAGATTTATAACTCCGTCCGTTAACCAGTGTTGACCTGATTCTGATCGTGTTACAATATTCCCAACTGATGATCGTTGTGTAAGAATGTGTAGATTATATCAATCCACTCAGTGAAATATTTTTGAATTAACGCTGTGAATTTTCTCATTTTCAGGCAGCCGAAACTAACCCTCTCTTTCTCCCACTGCCGGGACCCACTAGAATGTTGTTCTTGCCTTCAGTGGGACCATGCCCAGAGTTGTCCCAGTGCTCGGGACAGGCAGCTCTCCGGGACGGTGTGACTGGGAAGGGGTTTACATTGTGAAGTTCACTGTGTCTGAGTTATTGATCAGAGTGAACACCCGCTCCTGTGGACACCGAACTGAGGAATGAACCCATTAACGGAGCCACTCTGCTGCCGGATCCTAAGTTGTCCCTGCCTTCTCTCTGAACCCTCCTCGTCCCCATCAGATGCCGAGTTCCCCGAGCCCCGGTTAAACGCGGCCGGTCACGGTTAAGTCTGTCAAACCGGCCCCATCAGAGACTGTGAGCGGGGTTAACTGTAGACAGGACCATTCCGCCTATTGTAGCGGGCGACTGCTCGTTCCCTCCCCTCCCTTTACCCCGCCCGTCTCCTTATCTCCTCTCCCCTGAAGCAGGCAGGTCGGGCACAGTCGGAGCCGGGTCTGACATTGTTAAACCTGCAGCCGCGCACCGACTCCAACACTCCTGATCTCCAGCTGAAAGTGGAGCCGGTGTTCAGCCCCGGAGACCGTGTTCAGTAATGCCCAGTGTCCGCTCCCCTTCTCTTTCCGCAGTGAATTTAGTGGCGATTGTGATCCTGTCCCGGGGAAAGTGCGGCCTCTCCACCTGCACCACTCGCTACCTGGTGGCCATGGCAGCAGCCGATCTACTCGCCCTGATCACCGAGGTCATTTTGTATCAGATCCGATACCATTACTTTTATTGGAGTTTCCTGTCCATCACCCCTGTGTGCAGTGTTAACGGTGTACTGAGGTATTCAGCTACAGACTGTTCTGTCTGGTTCACCGTCACTTTCACCTTTGATCGCTTTGTCGCCATTTGTTGCCAGAAGCTGAAAACTAAATATTGCACCGGGAAAACTGCGGCTGCGGTTCTCGCAACAGCCGGCGTTCTGCTGTGTCTGAAAAACGTTCCCCGCTACTTCACACGGGAACCCTGGAGAACCATCGACAATGTCCCGTGGGGCTGTGGCACGGTGGACAGTTATTACACTGACCCCGGGTGGGTGGCATTTGACTGGATCGACACGGTTTTAACTCCGTTCCTCCCTTTCGCTGTGATCCTGCTGCTCAACGCTCTGACAGTCCGGCACATTTTAGTGGCCAGTCGGGTCCGTCAGGGGCTGAGGGGTCAGAGCAAGGGGGAGAAGCGCAGTGACCCGGAGATGGAGAGCAGGAGGAGGTCTATGGTTTTACTCTTCACCATCTCCGGCAGCTTCATCCTCCTGTGGCTGTCGTATGTTGTAGAATTCGTCTATTATCAGATCACAGGGATTGGGACTGATCCGAATGATTCCCAATATATCTTTAACGACGTCGGGATGCTGCTGAGGAATCTCAGCTGCTGCACCAACACATTTATTTACGCGGTGACCCAGTCCAAGTTCAGGGAGCAGGTGAAGAGCGCGGTGAAATATCCGTTCACCTCAGCGCTGCGGCTCATTAATAAACCCGCGCCCTGAGCGCATCCCAGAGGGCGGCCGCAGTCTCTCCGCTCCGGGCTCCGGCTCCTCACATTCACCGCCGCATCTTCCAGCTGTCAGTCCCGGGCGGATGAACCCATCGGCGGCCCCGCTCCGGGACCCCCAGCCCCTCACATTCACCCAGTCGCCCCCTTGGTCAAAGATGCAGATTAAGCAGAAAAAATAACACCATTGCCTGTCATATATATTGATCATTTTTAATGACAGTCCCTGATCATTGAAGTGTTTATTTCAGTATCTACCCCCTCACTCTCACCCCCCCCCCGCACTGGGGACAGGTCAGGGGTAGGTTGGGTGGGTCTCCCTCTCTCTCTCTTCTCTCTCTCTCTCTCTCTCTCTCTCTCTCTCTCTCTCTCTCTCTCTCTCTCTCTCTCTCTCTCTCTCTCTCTCTCTCTCTCTCTCTCTCTCTCTCTCTCTCTCTCTCTCTCTCTCTCTCTCTCTCTCTCTCTCTCTCTCTCTCTCTCTCACTCTCTCTCGCTCTCTCTCTATATATATTTATTCCAGTTGCTGCATATTCCAAAATGCAGATTGTATTAGTTCAAGTTATGAATCCTACATAAATAAATATTCATTTAAGTTGCTGCATATTCCAAAATGCAGATTGTATTAGTTCAAGTTATGAATCCAACACAAATAAATATTTTGGATAACACAGAACACTTATTTATTCTTTATCCTATAAGCAATAAATTAGGCAAGTGCTCTCTCTCTCTCTCAACACACACACACACACAGTCTCTGCCTCTCTCTTTCTCTCTCTCTCTCTCTCTCTCTCTCTCTCTCTCTCTCTCTCTCTCTCTCTCTCTCTCTCTCTCTCTCTCTCTCTCTCTCTCTCTCTCTCTCTCTCTCTCTCTCTCTCTCTCTCTCTCTCTATCTCTCTCTCTCTCTCTCTCTCTCTCTCTCTCTCTCTCTGAATCCCTCTATTTATTCCAGTTGCCACATATTCCAAAATGCAGATTGTAGTAGTCCAACTTAGGAATCCTACAGAAATTTTTTTTTTCCCCTGGCAACAGGTGACGCTCGGCTCTGTGGCGCGGCGGCCAATCCGCGGTCTCGTTCTGCCCAGGCAACAGGAGACGCAAAAAGGCATGTGCGCGGCGGCCAATCAGAGTTGCTCTTTCCACCCCGGCAACAGACGACGACAAAGGCATAGGCGCGGTGGCCAATCAGAGGTCCCGTTCTACCCTGTGGGCGCGGTGGCCAATCAGAGGTGCTCTTTCTCCCCTGGCATCAGATAACGCTTTTCGCTGCAGCGTAGTAACCAATCAGAGGTGCTCCTCCCCTGAGAACATATGACGCCATAGACATGGGCGCGGCGGCCAATCAGCGGTGCTCTTTATCGCAAAGCATCAGATGACGCTATGCGCTGTGGCGTGGTGACCAATCAACGGCGTTCTTTCTCCCCTAGGACTAAATGACGCTTTAGATATGGGCGCGGCGGCGAATCAGCGGTGCTCTTTCTCCCCTAGCATCGGATAACGCTTTGCGCTGTGGCGTGGTGACCAATCAGCGGCGTTCTTTCTCCCCTAGCACTAAATGACGTTATAGACATGGGCGCGGCAGCCAATCAGAGGTTTCTTTTTTGTCCTGGCATCAGATGACGCCTTAAGGCATGGGCGCGGCGACCAATCAGCGGTCTCGTTCTAGCCCGGCAATAGATGATGCCATAGACATGGGCGCGGTGGCCAATCAGTGGTCCCTTTATACCCCGGCAACAGGAGACGTCGGCCAATCGTCTGCCGCTCTTCCACCTGGCCAATCAAAGGCCTCTTTCCCGCCCTGGCAAAAGATGACGCCTAAGCCATGGGCGCGGCGGCCAATCAGAGGCGCCCTTTCTCCCCTAGGGGGGAGAGATATGCAAACTGATTGACATGCATATGCACACTGATTGACACGCCTATGCACACTGATTGACACGCCTATGCACACTGATTGACACGCCTATGCACACTGATTGACATGCCTATGCACACTGATTGACACGCCTATGCACACTGATTGACATGCCTATGCACACGGATTGACACGCCTATGCACACGGATTGACACGAATATGCACACAGATTGACACGCCGATGCACACTGATTGACACGCGTGTGCATACTGATTGACACGCCAATGCACACTGATTGACACACCTATGCACATTTTTCCCTTTTCCCTCCTTCCCTTGTCCTGTTTCTCTCAACGAAATGGCCGCCACATGTGCTCGCTGTTTCTTTTTATCAAAATGGCCGCCACATGTGCTCGCTGTTTCTCTCGTCAAAATGGCCGCCACATGTGCTCGCTATTTGACACTATTTGACGATATTTGTCCGATCCCTGGTGAGACCACACCTGGAGTATTGTGTGCAGTTTTGGTCTCCTAATTTGAGTTTAGGAGCAAGGAGGTCCTTCTGCAGTTGTACAATACAATACAATACAATACAATATATCTTTATTGTCATTGTACAGGAGTAAAACAAGATTGGGAATGTGCCTCCCATACGATGCAATAAATGCATTAGTTAGTCAGTATTAATTTAAACAACCCAATGAAACAAATTAGAACAGTTTTAAAACAGAATAAAGTGCAAGTAGATGTTGAAAGACTAGAGCTACTAGGCTTGTATACACTGAAATTTAGAAAGATGAGAGGAGATCTTATCGAAACGTATAAGATTAATAAGGGTTTGGACACGTTAGAGGCAGGAAACATGTTCCCAATGTTGGGGGAGTCCAGAACTAGGGGCCACAGTTTAAGAATAAGGGGTAGGCCATTTAGAACGGAGATGAGGAAAAACCTTTTCAGTCGGAGAGTTGTGAATCTGTGGAATTCTCTGCCTCAGAAGGTAGTGGAGGACAATTCTCTGAATACATTCAAGAGAGAGCTAGATAGAGCTCTTAAGGATTGCGGAGTCACGGCATATGGGGTGAAGGCAGGAACGGGGTACTGATTCGGTAGCCATGATCACATTGAATGGCAGTGTTGCCTCGAAGGGCCGAATGGCCTCCTCCTGCACCTATTGTCTATTGTCTATTGTCTATATGTACCTGTTCACTCTGCGATGTGACCAACCGACTCAGCAGGACCGGTTCATAGCAGCTATGGCCCTGGGGATGAAGCTGTTCCTGAGTCTGGAGGTACGGGCATAGAAGGCCTCGTATCGTCTGCCCGATGGTGGAGGTCCCCAACAGACTGTTGCAGGGGTATGAGGAGTCTTTGCGGATGCTGGTGGCTTTTCTGAGGCATCGTGTGTTCTAGATGCCCTCCAAGGCTGGTAGCTGTGTTCCGATGGTCCTCTGAGCTCTCCTTTCTGCCTCCGTGCAGCTGAGGTACCACATAGGGATGCCATGCGTTAGGATGCTCGCTATGGTGCAGCGGTAGAAGGTCGTCAGCAGCTGTTGGGGCAGACCGGACTTCTTCAGTGTTTTCAGGTAGAACAGTCGTTCTTGACCAGCGCAGTGGTGTTATTGGACCATGTTAGGTCCTCAGAAATGTGGGTGCCTAGAAACTTGAAGCTGGACACTCTCGCCACACTGTCCCCGTTGATAAAGTTCGGGGCGTATTCCCCGTTGTGTGACCTACGGAAGTTGATGATTAGCTCCTTGGTTTTTGTGGTATTTAGGGGCAGTTTGTTATCCGAGCGCCAGTCCGTCAGGTTCTGTAGTGTGTTTCATCACCGTTGGTGATCAGCCCGATCACCGTTGTGTCGTCTGCAAACTTGACAAATGGTGTTGGTGTCGAATGCAGGAACACAGTCGTGTGTGAAGAGGTAGTAGAGCATTGGGCTCAGAACACAGCCCTGTTGTGTGCCGGTCGGTACTCAGGGTAATAGTGGAGGACAGGTGCGGGCCCATTCTCACTGCCTGCGGTCGCTCCAGCAGGAAGTCCAGGATCCAGTCGCATAACGACGAGCTGAGGCCTAGCTGGTGGAGTTTGGTGATGAGCTTGGTGGGGATGACCGTGTTTGAAGGCAAAGCTATAGTCAATGAGTAGCATCCTCACGTACGTGCCCTGTCTCTCCAGGTGAGTCAGGACAGTGTGAAGACACAGAGAGATGGCGTCCTCTGTGGATCTGTTTGCCTTATGTGCACATTGATGCGAGTCCAGTGAGTCAGGGATGCTGGATTTGATGTGTGAGAGGAACAACCTTTCAAAGCACTTCATGACTACCGGAGTTTGGGCAACCGGGCGATAGTCGTTCAGGTTGGTGATCTTTGCTTTTTTCGGCACCGGCACTATGGTAGACAACTTCAGGCACTTGGGGACTGTAGCCAGAGATAACAACAGGTTTAAATCTTGGTGAATACCTCAGCCAACTGTTCAGCACAGTCCCTAAGTAACCCTTCCTTGAAATCCATCCGAGCCTGCGGCCTTGTGTGGCTTGACCGTTCGCGGCGTGAGACCGCACCTGGAGTACTGTGTGCAGTTTTGGTCTCCAGATTTGAGGAAGGACGTCCTGGCTATTGAGGGCGTGCAGCGTAGGTTCACCAGGTTAATCCCCGGAATGGCGGGACTGTCGTATGTTGAAAGACTGGAGCGACTGCAGACTGCAAATTTGCCGATGATACAAAGCTGGGTGGTAGTGTGAACTGCGAGGAAAATGCTATGAGGTTGCAGGGTGACTTGGACAGGTTGTATGAGTGGGCGGATGCATGGCAGATGCAGTTTAATGTGGATAAGTGTGAGCTTATCCACTTTGGTGGTAAGAATAGGAAGGCAGAATATTATCTGAATAGTGTCAAGTTAGGAACGGGGATATACAACGAGATCTGGGTGTCCTAGTGCATCAGTCACTGAAAGGAAGCATGCAGGTACAGCAGGCAGTGAAGAAAGCCAATGGCATGTTGGCCTTCATAACAAGAGGAGTTGAGTATAAGAGCAAAGAGGTCCTTCTGCAGTTGTACAGGGCGCTAGTGAGACCACACCTGGAGTACTGTGTGCAGTTTTAGTCTCCTAGTTTGAGTATAGGAGCAAAGATGTCCTTTTGCAGTTGTACAGGGCCCTAGTGAGACAGCACCTGGAGTACTGTGTGCAGTTTTTGGCTCCAAATTTGAGGAAGCATATTCTTGCTATTGAGGGCGTGCAGCGTAGGTTCACCAGGTTAATTCCCGGAATGGCGGGACTGTCGTATGTTGAAAGACTGGAGCGACTAGGCTTCTACACACTGGAATTTAGAAGGCTCTTATCGAAACGTGTAAGATTATAAAGGAGTTGGACACGTTAGAGGCAGGAGACATGTTCCCAATGTTGGGGGAGTCCAAAGCAAGGGGCCACACAGTTTAAGAATAAGGGGTCGGCCATTTAGAACGGAGATGAGGAAAAACTTTTCCAGTCATTTAGTCGTGAATCTGTGGGACTCTCTGCCTCAGAAGGCAGTGGGGGCCAATTCTCCGGATGCACTCAAGAGAGAGCTAGATAGAGCTCTTAAGGATAGCGGAGTCAGGGGTTATGGGGAGAAGGCAGGAACGGGGTACTGATTGAGAATGATCAGCCACGATCACATTGAATGGCGGTGCGTAGAGGCTCGAAAGGCCGAATGGCCTTCTCCTGCACCTATTGTCTATTGAATGGGGAGAATCCAGCTTGTGGGGGTGAGGGGAATGGGAGGTATCCAGATTTGGGGAGTAGAGGAAGGGAGATAGCCAGCTGGGGAGTGTTAACCTGCTGGGGTGGGATGTAGCCAGCTAGAGGGAGTAATGGATGCAAGGTAGCCAGTTTGGGGCAGTAAGGGGGAATGGGAGATAGCAAGCTTGGGGAGTGAGGGATGAGAGGGAGACAGCTTACGGGAGTAAGGGACTGGAGGTACCCAACTTAGCTCGGTAAGGGAAGGGAGGTAGCCAGGTTAGGGGGTAAGGGATGGGGGTAACCAGCTTGGGGGAGTAAGCTGGAATGGGAGGAAGCAATCGGAGGAGGTGTAAAGGATGGGAGGTTATAAACTTGGGGAGGCCATTTTGTTGAGAGAAACAGCGAGCATATGTGGCGGCCATTTTGTTGGCAGAAACAGCGAGCACATGTGGCGGCCATTTTGTTGGCAGAAACAGCGAGCACATGTGGCGGCCATTTTGTTGAGAGAAACAGCGAGCACATGTGGTGGCCATTTTGTTGAGAGAAACAGCGAGCACATGTGGCCCTTCAAAAGCCCACAAATGGCTTCCTCCTGCACCTATCTTTCTATGCTTTCATGGGTTTACCGTGAAAAGCTGACGGGTGGAGAATTCCATCCCGGATCCACGGACCGGCTCACAGTGAGTGATAATTGGCCATGGAACACATTTAACTCAATTAAAAATTCTTGCATTTTATTAATGTATGCTGATCTGAACGAAATCTCCGCTGCTCCAGGGAGGCGGATTGCCCATGGTTTGGGCAAACTGCGGTGACCGGTAATCAAACCCTGGCCGACTGCTCAGCAGGCAGCTGGTGTGCTGTGATCAATAACTGAAGAAAGCAGACGCACAACAGCATGTATTTTCCCCAGATTCCAGAGCAGCAATAGTGACGATCAGAGGCACCAAATTTAGAAAAGGAAATGCGGAAACTACCCACTGCGAGAAATTATCCCCAAATGATCAATTGATTGACTGGTGGGTAGCAGTTCTCGATCTGTACACCGGATGGCCCCATCACCCAAAAGCTCGAAGTTGGGCAACGCCCAGGAATTGTTCACCCGGGATGGAACTAGAATGAGAGTCAGCGCTTCAATGTCTGAGGAACTAAAAATAGAACTTCGCACAGCTCGCAACAGTTGACAAATTGAATCTTTGATATAAAATTTTATTTTCAAGCGAGTGCGGTTGGTTTCTAAATGATGGCCAATCGCGGAAAAGCAATCAGAGGCCAATTCACGACTCATCCCCGCCTGTCTTCCAGTCACACAATCCCACTCTATTTATAGTTATAGAGTCAACCAGCACAACGGAAACCCTTATGGAACAAGCCAATGGAATGTTGGCCTTCATAACAAGAGGAGTTGAGTATAGTAGCAAAGAGGTTCTTCTGCAGTTGTACAGGGCCCTGGTGAGACCGCACCTGGAGTATTGTGTGCAGTTTTGGTCTCCAAATTTGAGGAAGGATATTCTTGCTATTGAGGACGTGCAGCGTAGGTTTGCTAGGTTAATTCCCGGAATGGCGGGACTATCATATGTTGAAAGACTGCAGCGACATGGCTTGTATACACTGGAATTTAGAAGAATGGGAGGAGATTGTATCGAAACGTATAAGAGTATTAAGGGGTTAGACACGTTAGAGACAGGAAACATGTTCCCAATGTTGGGGGAGTCCAGAACCAGGGGCCACAGTTTAAGAATAAGGGGTAGGCCATTTAGAACTGAGATGTGGAATTCTCGGCCTCAGAAGGCAGTGGAGGCCAGTTCTCTGAATGCATTCAAGAGAGAGCTAGATAGAGCTCTTAAGGATAGCGGAGTCAGGGGGTATGGGGAGAAGGCAGGAACGGGGCACTGATTGAGAATGATCAGCCATGATCACATTGAATGGCGGCGCTGGCTCGAAGGGCCGAATGGCCTCCTCCTGCACCTATTGTCTATTGTCTATTGTCTATTGTCTTCCAGTCACACAATTCCACTCTATTTATATTTATAGAGTCAACCAGCACGACGGAAAACCTTATGGAACAAGCTGACTATGCCACGAAATAGTTCAGTTAGCTTAGTTCAGTAGGACTGAAGGCTGATAAATCCCCAGCGCCTGATGGTCTGCATCCCAGAGTACTCAAGGAGATGGCTCTAGAAATCGTGGACGTATGGGTGATCATTTTCCCATGTTCAATAGATTAAGGATGAGTTCCTGTGGATTGGAAGGGAGCGAATGTTAACGTATTTTTCAAGAAAATAGCGAGAGAGAAAACGGGGAATTATAGATCATCGGTGTTGGAAAAGATGGTGGAGTCAATTATTAAAGAGGTAATAACGGCGCATTTGGATAGCAGTAAAAGGATTGGTCCAAGTCAGCATGGATTTATGATGGGGAAATCCTGCTTGACTATCTTCTGAATTTTGTTCAGGATGTGACAAGTAAAATGGACGGAGAGCCAATGAATGTAGTGTATCTAGGCGTTCAGGAAGGCTTTGGTAAGTTCCCACACGGAGATTGGTGAGCAAGAATAGAGCACATGGTATTGGGTGTAGGGCATTGACATGGATAGATAATTGGTTTGCAGACAGGAAGCAAAGAGTAGGAATAAATGGGTCCCTTTCAGAATGGCAGGCACTGGCGAATGGAGTGCCGCAAGGCTCGATGCAGGGGCGCAACGATTTACCATATATATTAATGATTTGGATGATGGAATTAGAAGTAACACTGGCAAGTTTGCAGAAGACACAAAGCTAGGTGGAGGTGTGAACTGTGAAGAGGATGTTAGGAGGTTGCAGGGTGACTTGGACAGGTTGAGTGAGTGGGCAGATGCAGTATGACGTAGATAAATGTGGGGTTATCCACTTTGGCGGCGAAAACAAATAGGGAAATTATTATCTCAATGGTGTCAGATTCTGGAAAAGGAAAGAACCAGGGGCCACTGTCTAAGAATAAAGGGGAGGCCATTTAAAACGGAGGTGCAAAAAAAAAAATCACCCAGATAGTTGTGACTTCGTGGAATTCTCTGCCACAGAAGACAGTGGAGTCGAATTCACTGGATGCATTTTAAAATGAGTTGGACATAGCTCTGGGGGCTAGTGGAATCAAGGGATACGGGGAGAAGGCAGGCACGGCTTACAGATTGTGGATGATCAGCCATGATCACAATGAATGGCGGTGCTGGCTCGAAGGGCCAAATGGCCACCTCCTGCACCTATTTATCTATGTTTCTATGTCTCTAATAACCGTTCACTATGTGCAGTCCATTTAATCGGCCGGGGGAATTCACCGCAACCATCGTGTCGGCGGTCCACATACCACACAAAGCCAACACCAAGGTGGCAGCGGATGAATTATACTCGGTCATGAACTCTCTTTAAGAACCAAACCCTATGGTACTGTTCATCATTTGCGATGAACTCAACCAATCTAGCCTCAGGAATGCACAGGTAACTAAAATCAACATCTCTCTCTCTCTCTCTCCCCCAGCCCATCCCCCTCGGCAGGGCTTAAGCACTCTGACCTACACGACCAGTAAGTATTCCTGCCGTTCCATTTGTCGCTCTCGTTTGTCATCCGATCATTTATTGGTGGTGCTCCTGCTGGCATTCAGAAAGATTTAATAACGAAGCACCAACGAAAAGAGCAACACAGCTGTGGTCTGAGGAGACCGGGAGTCTCCATTAGGTCTGCCCTCGTTCGATGAAGTTAAGCTATTTGCAGTTTCACAGAGCGAAGGCACAGTAATCGGTCCGATTGGATATGCGTTACAGAAGATTGAGTCGTCATATGAAGGCGAATTATCAGGAAATCAACTCAATCGAAGTCCGGGCTGCATACAAAGACTGTGGCAAACGTCAATAATGATCAGTTAATGGACGACGAAACAAATCTCCGTCATCAAACAATATAAATCTTTAATTTCAAAGGAGAATACCGATGCTGTAATCTTGAATAAAGAGACATAACTCAGCGGGTCATGCAGCATCCGTAGAAGCAGCTGACGTAAGTTGAAGATTCGGGGCCATGAGACGGAGCAGAAGGCATCAATGATTAGAAAGTTGGAAAGTAAATGATGGGGCCGATCAATGGCAACATGTGAATGTTCCTGTGTAGCGTAGTGCGTGGCTGGGGATCAGAGTGAAGATGTTCCGTCTGCCTGTACGGGAGGACTGGATGAAGCTCATGACGGAACAGATTGGGAGTGAAGAGAGAGGTTCCACTGAATGGAATAGACAGAGAGCGGGTGGTGAACAGAGTGGCATCACTTGGTGTTAAATGTTATCAAAGTTAAAGTCAAAGTCAATTTTATTGTCAATCCTCAGCCAGTTTACACAGACAGAAAATCGAAATACCGTTTCCCACAATCCCGAGGAACAAAGTGCATAAAACTAAGTTAAAATTAAAAAGGCACAGCAAACAACAATCAACATAAAATATAAAATATAGTCACTTCAAATGCGTTAAAAAATTTTTTAAAAAGTGTCTGGTGCTGGATCTGTTCATGTTGGGATCTGTCCTCGTCTGGGGTGGGAATCTGCAATAAAGGGATCAGGAAGATGCACTTCCGTTTGCAGGGCAACGGCTCAGGAATGGAAATTCCATCCCCGATGCAAAGACGACCTCACAGTGAATAATAATTGCCTATGGGATCCATTTTACTCCAGAAGACCTTCCTGCATCATTTATAGGTTCAAGGTGAATGTGCAAAAGATTAGTAGGAACCTGATGGGTAACTTTTTCACGCAAAGGATGGTGGATGTATGGAACAAGCTGCCAGAGGAGGCCGTTGAGGCAGGGACTGTCCAAACATGTAAGAAGCAGTTAGACAAGTACATGGATCGGACAGGTTTGGAGGCATATGGGCCAAACGCGCCCAGGTGGGAGTCGTGTGGCTGGAACATGTTGGCCGGTGTGGGCAAGTTGGGCCGAATGGCCTGTTTCCACTCTGTATCATTCTATGACTATGAGTCTATGCATGAATTGCTATCGGAATTAAGTATCTGTGCTCTCTGAAGGCAGATTTCCCGTGCATTGGGAATGATGCGGTGATCGGAATCGAACC
The DNA here is from genome assembly GCF_053455715.1 of Rhinoraja longicauda. Lineage (NCBI taxonomy): Eukaryota > Metazoa > Chordata > Chondrichthyes > Rajiformes > Arhynchobatidae > Rhinoraja > Rhinoraja longicauda. Next base: position 11,972 of record NW_027602133.1, on the reverse strand, counting down.
ACGGTCACCTGCTCGGGATTCAACTGGTGAGGCATCGTTGCCGATTGATGAAAGGAGACGCACAAATAGCACAGTGTTTCCCCCGGAGCGGGAGCCGGAATAATGACAATCTGATGCAAAAACTCAGGAAACATAAAATCGGAAAATATGCGAGGATTTCTCACGGAATGATATCGCGCGTCCGGACGCCGTGAGACCAGCGATCCAAGGTCTGTCGAGGGAAGTGTTCGGTTTCATCAAGAAATGCACGTGACGGCTGTTTTTCAATAGAGACATTTAGGTCTCGTCCTAATCAGAAGCCTTGGATGAAAAGGGAGATTCACACTTGGTTAATGTCCTGATCTGAGGCTTTGAAGCAAGATGACCCTGAACGGAACACGAAGGACAAGTGTGATCTCCGCAAGTCAAACAGGGATAAGAGGATTCCAAATCAGGCTGGGGGCTCAATTCAAGCAAGCGGATGCCTGGCGACTGCATTGGCTCTGATGACCACCACTGTTTACGAGCCGAACAATGCATCTCTACTGTTGGATAACCCTCTTTGAACAGGGAAACACTGTTTCATCAATGCGTATTCACCCACCACCCGATGGTTCTGTCTAATACACCCCGATGGCAGAGATCATAAAGCATGGACACATATAGCGCGGAAACAGGCCGTGCCGCCCAACATCCACGTGTCGATTAAAATGGACCATCTAATCTAATTCGGTTTGCCCACATCCCCGAAAACCTTTCCAAACCGTGTACCCGTCCAGATGTCCTTCACATTGTGTGTGTCTCAGCATGTTTCTGGGCAGGTCGTTTCACATTTCCTCAACGCTCTGAATGAAATAGTTGCCCCTCACGTTTATATTAAACATTAACACCTCTCACCTTAAACCCATGCCGTATCGTGCTTGATTTTCCTGCCCTGTTAAATAGACTGTGCCTTCACTCCATTTGTTCCCCTCATACCCTTTTCGCCTGCAGAGGTCACCTCTCAGGCCCCTGTGCTCCTAGGAATAAAGTCCAAACATGTCCAACCAAGCCCTGTAGCCCAGGCCCTCGAGTGCTGGCAACATTTTCATCAATCAAGCATGATGGCATCTTTCGCGAAGATTAATTATCGGTGATCGGTCGGTCCGAACGAACCACCTGGCCCGGTTTTGAAATAGTGCGCCTTTCAACGTATTCGCCGCCATCTGTAAACATTGGTTTGGTGTCAGTTGCAAACATAATAACTATGAGCGCACAAGTAGAGTTGCTGCCTTACAACGCTTGCAGCTGAAGACGCTGGTTCGATTCCGACTACGGTGCTGTCTGTTCGCAGTTCGTACGTTCCCCCGTGAGTTTTCCCCGAGATTGTTGGTTTCCTTCCACACTCCAAAGACCTACAGGTTTGTAGGTTAATCGGCTTGGTATGAGCCAAGTGCATGTAGGATTGAGTTAATATGCGAGGATCGCTGGTTGGAGCGGTCTCGATGCGCCGAAGGGCCTGTTTCCGCGCTGTAAGTTTAGACTTTGGCAAAGGACAGTGATCAGCAGGAGGATAAAACAAATATCTTCCGCCGACCCAGAAAAAAAGTTTCGTATCAAAAGGGAATAAAGATACTAAACCTGGAATCTTGAATATTGGAGGAACTCAGCTGGTCAGCAGGTCTGTGAAAGCAACAGGTCTAATTCGACGTTTCGGCCCTACTCCCAGTGAGGTCGAGCACAAGGAGCTGAATTATTATAAAACAGGTAAAGGTTTCACTGAGATTGTCAGGGAGAACATGGGATGTGCTGTGTAGCACAGCGTATGACTGAGGGTCGGAATGAGATCTTCCGTCTATCTGTTCTGGAGGACAGGATGAAGGTCCTGACGGAACAAATGGGAAGTGAGGAGAAAGATTCCACAGAGAGAAATAGACAGAGGGAGGGTGGTGAACAGACTGACGACACTGGATGCGAACATATTGTCTGAATGTTGAGGTCTGCTCTAGTTAATTGTGGAAAGCTGGAATATGAGTGCAGAAAAACGCACTAATGCTAATATAAGAAAATAACTCCAGATGCTGGTACAAATCGAAGGTATTTATACACAAAGTGCTGGAGTAAATCAGCAGGTCGGGCAGCATCTCGGGAGAGAAGGAATGGGTGACGTTTCGGGTCGACACCCTTCTTCAGACCCTTCACTAATGCTAATGGTATGTTGGCCTTCATAACGAGAGGATTTGAGTATAGGAGTAAAGAGGCCATTCTGCAGTTGACCCGGCCCTGGTGAGACCACAGGCGGAGTATTGTGTGCAGTTTCGGTCTCCTAATTTGTGGAAGGACATCCTTGCTATTATGGTAGGTCCGGAGGATAATCCCCGGAATGGCGAAACTGACATATGGGGAAAGTTTGTAAAGATTGGGCTTGTCTTCACTGGAATTCAGTAGTAGCTGGCTGCCCTGATAACTAGATGGCTGGATAACCAGTGAGCTACATTTCTAGCCAATAAGATGGACAGCCAGAGAGCAAATTAGCTGTCTATATAGAAACATGGTTTGCTACCTGGGTAGCTAGCTACCCGCATTGCATAACTTGAAAGCTAGATAGCTGGATGTGTAGATAGCTGAATAACTAGATTGCAAGATCGCTAGCTAGAGATATAGGCAGCTCTCTGTGGGGTGCGCTCTCTCTCTCGCGAGGCCCACAGAGGGAGATCTAGTCATATCTAGGTTTGTAGATAGCTACCTTGCAACCTAAATTGACAGATAGATCGCTCACGCCGGCTATATATATATATGGCTGGATGCCGAGATGGCTAAATGGCTTTCTGGCTAGATGGTTGGAAGGCTAGCTGGCTACTTGGGAAATTGTTCAGCTTGGAAGCTGGCTCGCTGGGTAGATGGCGAGCTGAATAAAGCCAGATGGCTGGATGGGCAGATGGCGAGATGGCTTGATGAGTAGATGGCTAGAAAGCTTGATGGCCAGCTGGCTAGATAGCTAGATAGCTTAGCAGCTAGCTAGATAGATAGATGACTACATGGCTAAATGGCTTGATAGCTAGGTAGCAATAGGTGGTAGGTAGATAGCTAGATAGCCAGTTTAAGAAACAGCTCGTTAGACTGCTAGCTAGATAGCTGGATAGCTAGATAGGTGGATTGCTAGCCAACAGGATAGATAACTAGGTAGATAGCTAAATATATAGTTAGCTAGATAATAAGGTGGCTCGCTTGGTAAATTCCTACAAGACTAAATAGCTCTATAGCTAGGTGGATAGCTAGATAGACAGATAGATAGACAGATAGATAGATAGCTAGTTAGTCTGTTAGCTATAGAGCTAACAGCTGGATGAATAGTCAAATTGATAGGTAGCAGGCTCCCAACATAGGTGGATAGCTGTTTAGCTAGTTAGCATGTCAGCTAGGAAGCTGGATATCAAGTCATATAGATTGATTACCAGCGGGAAAGACAGCCAGAAAGCGTGTTAGCTTTCGAGATAGCCAAATACATGCATTGCTAGATAGCTTGAACGCTAGACAGATGGATGGTGTGACAGCCGAATCTCTGCATAGCAAAAATAGTTAGCTAGTTGCGTAGGCAGCTCTTTGTGGAGTGCGGTCTCTCGCTCGCTCGCTCGCTCACGGGGGGTGGGGAGGGTGAAAGGGAAAACGAGAGAGACCCGTTTCGATCTAGCTAAATAGCTCATTAATCGCTATAACTCCCTCTTGCGATCTGGCTCGTGAGCTGTCTACTGGTATAGCTGGCTAGATGCCCAGCTCACCGGCCTTCTAGCAAAGCTTCATCAAGCTAAACCGCTATCTGGCCGCCAAAGCTGTTGGCTAACAATCTAGTTATCTAGTTATCTATCTCTCTAGCCCTCAGGCAAGTTAGTGACCTAGCTATGTTGCTACCAAAATAGTTAGCTCTTTACCTATCAATCAAGCTATCTCGAGAACTGGATTGCGAGCCAGCAGGATAGACTGCCAGACAGCGTGTGAGCTATCTCGATAGCAAGATAGCGAACTACCTAGATAGCTATCTACATGCAATGCTAGACAGCTAGAAAGCTGGATATCTGTATATCAGCTATCAGCGAGATAGCTGGAGATATTGATAGTAAATAGGTAGCTCTCTATCTAGGCAGCTATTTGAGGGGTGCGCTCTCTCACTCTCTCATCCTCTGTGGGCCTCGTGAGAGAGGGAGATCTTGTTGTGGGAACGATAGGTGAGCCATGATAGAATGCAGAAGTGGACTCGATGGGCCTTGGTGCAATAACTCTGCTGCTATGACTTTTGTACCCAGTGTTCTTTTTTAACAGTGCACTGCTGCATCCTCACACAGCGCACCCTAGTGGATGTACAGTGGCAATATACTGTCATGGCGCCCTCCCCTGGATGAACATCAGCAGCACACGGCAACATCCACACACAGCGCACCTCAGTGCATGTACAGTGGGAATATACTGTCACAGCGCCCTCCCGTGGATGAACATCAGCAGTACACTGCAACATCGAGGCACAACAGCCCTCACTGTCTGTACAATATAAGTGCATCGCAGCATCAGCATTGCTTATGATGAACCTTGAGTTCCCAATGCGAAACACGCAAATCGTGGTAGTACGTTTAGAGTAATAAATAAGCCACGTAGAATGCTTGCTATATTTGACCGAGTCATTGAATATGAGTCAGATGTCAATATTCAACTTTAGAGAACTTTACTTCGGCCGCTTTTGCAGCATTGTGTACAGTTATGTTCGCTCTCGTACACGAAGGATATGGGCGCTTCGGAAATCGTGTTCAAGACGTTTACAAGAACATCGCCTGGAGCGTATGAACAACCAGACGTTGGACTGATTCATCGGAGTTCGGGCAGTAACCTGATAGATCGATAGCAAATTATGAGAGGCAAAGATATGGTAAACAGTCAGAACATTCCTCTCAAGATGGAAATATCAAGTAGTGAAGGCCACCCCTTTATGGTGAAAGGGATGAAGTTTAAACGAGGTGTGCGGGGAAAGCAAGGGGCATTAAGTGCATCGAACGTAATACCGCAGGTGGGCATTGGGTGATAAGGAATAGGAGTAGAATTAGACCATTCGGCCAATCGTCTTATCCGCCAATCTTTTTCCCTCCAAACCACATTCTCCTGCCTTCTCCCCATAACTTCTGATACCTGTATTAATCAAGAATCTTTCTGTCTGCGCCTTTAAATATCCATTGACGTGACCTACACAGCCTGTTGTGGCAAATAATTCCACAAATCCATCAATTTCTGAAAAAATAAATTTCTGATCAGCTTCAAAAGAGAACGTAGATTAATTCTGAGGAAATGATCTCTTGTCCGAGACGCTCCCACAAGTGGAAACATACTTTCCACATCCACTGGATCTAAACCATTCACATATCTGTATGTTTCAATGAGGTCCACCCTCATACTTCTAAACTCCGAGTGCAATCCGGGAGCCGACAAACGCTCGCCATAGGTTAACTTATTGCTGGGATTATTCTTGTAAACCTCCTCTGGAACCTCTCCAGAGCCAGCACACCTTTCCTCTGATATGGTGCCCAGAATTGCTCACAATATTCCAAATGCGGCCTTCCCAGCGCCTTGTATAGCCTCAACATTACATCCGTGTTTCTGTATGCAAGTCCTCTTGAAATAAATGCAGGCATTGAGTTTGCTTCCATTAGACAATAGACAATAGACAATAGACAATAGACAATAGACAATAGACAATAGACAATAGACAATAGGTGCAGGAGTAGGCCATTCGGCCCTTCGAGCCAGCACCACCATTCCATGTGATCATGGCTGATCATTCTCACCGATTCAACTTGCAGATAAACATTTTGGGAATCCTTAACCAGCACTCCCAAGTCCCTTTGCACTTCCGATTTCTGGATTATTTCCCCACTTAGACAACAGTCTACGCCATTATTCCTACTACCAAAATGCAGTACTCCGAACTTTGCTACACTATATTCCATCTGCCACTTCTCTACCCATTCCCCCAACATGTCCAAGTCCTTCTGCGGAGTCCATGCTTTCTCTAAACTACATGCCCTTCCACCTCTTTTCGTAACATCCGCAAACCTGGCCACAAAGCCTTCAACCCCCTCGTCCAAATCATAATATAAAACGTGGAGTAGCGGACAAACACCGATCCTTGAAGATCTCCACTAGTTATTGTTAGCCAACGAGAAAAGAATCCCCCTTTATTGCCACTCTTTTTCTTCTGCCATCCAGCCAACCAGTTATCCATGCTGGTATCTGCCCTTTGACCCCGTGGGCTCTCATCTTCCTAAGCAGCCATCTTGTGACACCTGGTCAAAGGTTTTCTGAAAGTCAAAGTAAACAACATCTACTGTCTCTCCTTTGGCTGTGTTGCTATTTACTTCTTCAAATAATTCCAGCAAATTTATCAAACACGACCTTCCATTCACAAAGCCATGCCAACTTATGCCTATTTCATCGTGCACTTATAAATACTCTGTCGCATCATCCTGTATAACGGGTCCTAAAATCTTACCACCCACTCCACTGGTGTTGGAGGCAGATACAATACTGATATTTAAGACAAGTTCAGATTTTCAGGTAATGAAGGGCATTGCATTGCGAGCAGGCAGGTAAGGGTGGTCGTCCCATGTTCGGCACAGCTATTATTAGCCGAAAGTCCTGCCGTGCCTTGTACTTCGTGTAGGAAAGAAATGCAGATGCTGGTTTAAATCGAAGGTAGATACAAAATGCTGGTGTAACTCAACGAGACAGGCAGCATCTCTGGAGAGAAAGAATGGGTGACGTTTCGGGTCGAGACCCTTCTTTAGACTGATGTCGGAGAGGTCGACGGGAAAGTGATAGAATGTTGTTGGAGACAGTGAGACTAGTGGGATAGCTGGGAAGGAGGAGGGATGGAGAGAGAGGGAAAGCAATGGCTAATTGAAGTTAGATAAGTCAATGTTCATATCGCTGGTATGTTTGCTGCCCAAGCGAAGTATGAGGTGCTGTTCCTCCAATTTGCGCTGGGCCTCACTCTGACAACGGAGGATGCCCAGGACAGAAAGTTCAGATTGGGAATGGGGGAGCGGGGGTGAGTTAAAGTGCTGAGCAACCGGGAGATCAGGTAGGACTGTGTGGGACTGTTCAGCGAAACATTCGCCGAGTATGCGCTTTGTCTCGCCGATATCACTCCAGCAGTACTATCCCACAGTATACCGTTATACCAGTACTACCCCACAGTGTGTCACTCCATCAGAACTATCCAACAGTATACCGTTATACCAGTACTACCCCACAGTGCGTCACTCCATCAGTACTATCCAACAGTATACCATTACACCAGTACTACCCTACAGTGCGTCACTCCATCAGTACTACCGCAGAGTGTCACTCCATCAATTCCATCCCACATTATGTCACGACAACAGTACTACGGAACAATATGTCACCCCATCAGAACTACCCCAGAATGTGCCATTACTTCAACACTACCCTACGTTAGGTTACTCCATCAATACTACTTCACAGTCTGTCACTCCATCAGTACTACATGTTACTGTAGATCAGTGCATGTTCCTTTAACATAGTGACCTCACCACTACTAACCACTCCCCATTGTCTCTTGTATAATTGTAGCTTCCCCACCTCCAGCTCGCTCTCTAGTTCCAGTGATGACCACGGACAGCTAGGGCATATCATGTGTAGTGACATTAATAAACAATATCTAGTAAAAGACTCTGTGTGCAAAGGACGTCTCTTTACATGGTGTCAGAGCGGTAGACTTGCGTCTCCTGTTTATCGGGTTTTTATTTTGTGAATTTGTTCGTCCCAGTTGTGTCCCATCCTTCCACTTTGCCATGGCTCCCTCGTGTCGTCGTCCGGACACGCTCGTTTTTGATGAGGACATAGTGCACCGCTGGACTGTCTTCCAGCGGGACTACGAGCACTATATAGCGATTGCCCATCCTGATGCAACTGCTGCGATAAAAGCTCACCTGCTCCTCAACCTGGCTGGTCCGGAGGCAATGGAACGCTATGCGTCGTTCGAATTCGTCCCTCCGGAGGACCGCAACGACCCGGTATGTCTCATGGCTAAGTTCACTGCCCTGTGCGATATACCCACCAATAACATTATCGAACGTTTCAAATTTTTCTCGCGGCGTCAGACTCCAGGGGAGCACGTTGACGCCTTCATTGCATCTTTAAGACATATGGCTCGGCGGTGCCGCCTTCAAACGATTACACCCGACGAGATGATCAGGGACGTCCTGGTCAACGGTCTCCTAAACTCTAAGCTGCGGGATGAGCTCCTGATGAAGCCTGACCTGTCGCTAACGGACGCCATACATGCCGCACGCATGGCCTCTGCTGTTGGCTCAGTATCTCGGCCGGCGCCCCAGGACATAAATTTCACCAGCCGCCGGCGATTGAATGACCCGCAGACCAGGGTCGCCCCCTCCGCGCCCACTATGGTCACCCCTCGCAGATGCCCAAACTGCAACTTCTCGTCACACAGGTATAACGTGTGCCCAGCGCAGGGCAAAACTTGTAATTCCTGCGGGAAGCAGAACCATTTTTCAGCAGCTTGTCGTTCTCGTGGGAGACCTGTCCCTGCTCCTAGAGGGAGTCTAAACAACCTTGCGAACGATGATAGCGCAACCGGTTCCCGGTACCAACATGAGGAACTCCATGGCTCAGATACGGCTTCCTCCCATGGAGACTCTATGGTGTTTTCGCTTTTGGGTGCACCTGCATTGATAACGGACCCATCCGTGCATGTTACAGTCAATGGACACTCCTTCCCTGCCAAGGTCGATACTGGGGCTTATGCAAATGTTATGTCTGTGGGCCTCTTCGAGCAGATAAGCTCGGGGGAGAGGGTTACTCCTGACAACTCCCGCCTCCATGCCTATGGGGGAGGCGTTCTGATTGCCGTGGGAAAGGCAACGGTTATCTGTACTGTTCTAAAGACCTCTCGGCCCCTCACGTTCCTCCTGCTAGCATCGGACAACGTCACCCTGCTGGGCGCCCGTGCATGCCAGGACTTTGGTTTGGTCTCATTCCACCGCGACATCCACCTGGTGCAGGCCCCCATGGACCCCCTGATCGAGTACCCTGACCGATTTGATGACGTCCTGGGGAAGCTGCCCTGTGCCTACAAGATCGTTGTGGACCCGGGGGTCGACCCAGTGGTCAGACCGGCCCACCGTGTGTCGTTTGCCATGAAGGGCCGCGTGGAGTCCACACTACGTGGCATGGTGGACATGGGCATCCTCAAGGAGGTGAGTGCCCCCACCCAGTGGGTCTCCACCATGGTGGTCGCTGCCAAGAAGGACGCGAGCGAGATCAGGATCTGCATCAACCCCAAGGACCTGAACCTGGCTATTAAACGCCCGCACTACCCCATGCGGACGGTGGAGGACGTCGCGGCACAGGTCGGTCCAGCCACAGTTTTCTCGGTCCTGGATGCCAAGAGCTCCTTTTGGCAGATCCCGCTGGATGCACGTTCCTCCTTCCTGACCACCTTCAGCACACCGTTCGGCAGGTTCCGTTTCCTCCGCATGCCTTTTGGGATCAACTCGGCAAGCGAGGTTTTTCAGCGTACGATGGAGCAGCTGTTTGCTGGGTTGCCGTGCGCCATCATTGTGGATGACATCCTGGTGTACGGGAGGGACGTCGCTGAGCATGACCGACACCTCCGCCAAGTCCTGGACAAGGCTCGTGAGATCAATCTCAAGCTGAATCGAAGGAAGTGTCGGTTCCGCGTTGAGGAAGTCACCTACGTCGGCCACGTTTTCACGGCGGGGGGCCTGAGGCCAGACCCCGAGAAGACGGCGGCGATCACCGAAATGCCCGCTCCCACCGACGTGCCCGGCCTGCAGCGCTTCCTGGGCATGGTCAACTACTTGGGTAAGTTCATACCCGACCTCAGCGAACTGAGTGCCCCCCTGAGGGAGCTGACCAAGAAGGACAATGCCTGGGTCTGGCTCCCGCACCACCAATCGGCCTTCGTGGCCCTGAGGTCCAGACTCGCACGGACCCCCACTTTGCAGTTCTTCGACCTGAACAGGCCAATCGTCCTCACCTGCGATGCATCTCGGTTCGGCCTTGGTGCTGCCTGCCTGCAGCTCTACGACGACCGACAGCTGCCCGTCTCCTATGCCTCTCGCACAATGACCCCTGCTGAGCAGCGCTACGCCCAGATTGAAAAGGAGCTCCTTGCCGTGGTGTTCGCGTGCTCCAAATTCAGAGACTACGTTCTGGGGAAAACTTTCACCATCGAAACTGACCACCAGCCGCTGGTCTCTATTTTAAACAAGCCCATCCACGCAGCCTCGTCCCGCTTGCAGCGAATGATGCTGCAGCTGCAGCGTTTTACATTCGAAATCGTGTACCGCAAAGGCAAGGAGATGTTCGTGGCAGACACTTTGTCCCGTGCCCCACTACCCTCCATTGCACGCCATCCGTACGAATCGGCTGACCTGATGGTGTTGAACGTCAACATCATTCCATCTTGGCAGATGCAGTCCCTGGTCACACACACTGCCGCTGATCCGGACCTTCAACAGCTTGAGGGCGTCATCCGCCGTGGCTGGCCTGAACGACGGTCTTCCCTGCCGGCTGGTGCCGTGCCCTACTTCCTGGTTCGGGATGAACTGGTGCTGCACGCGGGCGTGGTGGTGAAGGGTCACAAGGTTGTGGTGCCGGCAGCGCTGCGAGATCACTACTTCCAGACTGCCCACAACGGACACCCAGGGGTGGAGGCCACGTTATCCCAGGCCCAAGCACAGTTTTACTGGCCTGGCATGGTCAAGGACATCCGGGACAGGGTCTCCGCCTGCGCTGCCTGCAACAGCCTATTACCTCATCAGCAGCGCCAGCCTCTCCTGCAGCAGCCGGCTCCCGAGTTGCCGTGGATGGCTGTTGCCGCCGATATTTTCGAGTGGCGTGGCAAACACTACCTGGTCCTGGTGGACTCCTACTCCAGCTGGTTCGAGGTGGACCTGCTGCCGTCCCTCACGTCTGCTGCCGTCATCGGGAAGCTTCGCCGCCACTTCTCTACCTTTGGTTCCCCGGCATCCCTCCAGTCCGACAACGGCAGCCAGTTTACCAGCGCGGAGTTTGCTGCTTTCGCCACCCTGTGGAACTTTCGCCACATCACCAGCAGCCCCGAGTACCCGCAAAGCAATGGACTTGCAGAGCGCGCTGTCCGCAGCGCTAAGGAACTGATGGAACGTTGCCGGCTTGACAGTTCGGACTTGTACCTTGCCCTCCTCAACCTCCGCAACATCTCCCGGGACCCCGCGCTCGGTTCCCCTGCCCAGCGCCTCATGTCCCGCACCACTAGACCCCCTATCCCCGTCTCCCAGCAATCCCTGCAACCCACGGCTCGGAGCCCTGCCGCTGTCAGGGAGCGCTTCACTGAAAAGCAACTCATTCAGAAGCGCTCCTTTGACAAATCGTCCCGTCCCCTTCCACCTCTGTTCGCTGGCCAGGTTGTCCGGATGGAGTCCACCTCCGGTCACCACCGGCTGGCCGTGGTCGTCGGCAACGCTGACTCTCCACGGTCGTACCTGGTCAACTACGAGGGCACCGTGTACCGTCGTACCCGCCAGCACCTGATGCTGGTAAACGAGCCTGCACCGCCTCCCGCGGTCCCGTATTCACCTCCCGTCCAGTCCCCGGTGCCTGATGTGCCTCCTGCTCCAGTACATCCGCAGTCGCCCCAGCCCCCTTCCCCTCCCTCGCCTGCGCGTGTATCGCTTCCCAGTCCTCCTCCTTCCCCTGGTTCCCCAGCCTCTGCTGTTCCCCATGCTGTTCCTTCGACCGGAGGGGATGGTGGGTTGCGCACCCGCTCTGGGAGAGTGGTCAGGCCGCCTGTCCGGTACGGTGTGTACGAGTAGTCTGTGTTGTGCTGCATTTTATCTGCTCCCTGCTTGTAGTTTGAGCCTAGCGCATGAGCCGTGGTCGCTTTTGTTTCCAAGAGGAAGGATGTAGATCAGTGCATGTTCCTTTAA